>NW_027671316.1:0-66000 GCF_964165515.1 Mesoplodon bidens
ACAGAGGGAAACAAAACCAAGGCACTTGCACCAGTGGTAAAAAATTCTGAAATTGGTCAGAGGTGGGGAATCATCCCCCATACAGCCAGCAGCCCCGCCCGCCCACACAAGGAGCGTCCTTATTGCAAAGCTGTGGGACCGTAGCGAGGCCTCTGTGAGTAAACGTGAGCTGAGCCCCAGGCCAGCTGCTGCTGAACTGTTCCCACCCTTCCCAGGTGAAACACCTGAATATGTACAAGGGCTTGAAAGCCTAGAGGAAGGGCCGTGGAGCCACACCAGCGACAGCACGCAGGCCAACTTGGTGCCTGCAGGTCAGCCAGGATGGTCCTGGCCACGGGCGCTCTTCTGGAAGCTTTCCATTGCCCTGCCTGAGATACCCCTCCTGTCCCGGGCCCTACTCCTTTTTTTCCTTCCTCACCTCAGCCCGGAGAGATATTGCAGTGGAAATTATGGGTGACACATCCTCTTCTTTACAGGTGGCAGCCTGGCAACTCCTGCAGAAAGTCCAGCAGAGCCCCACTCACACCGGGCCACCCACAAAGCCGTGGACCCTCACACGCTCCCAACAGCACAGCCCCGAGACTGCTGACGGGGCAGAGAATATGGAGTCAGGCACAGCTGCAGGGGCTATTGCTGCCTGGAGTGCTGTTTATATTGACCTCAAACCAGGCACACCTCGGGAGGGCTTGCCGGCAGGGTCAGGCTGCCCAGGTCAGCTAATCCTCAGCCGTCAGGGAATCACATTGCAGAAAATGGACCTCGCTAAGACAGAATATTCGCCAAGGAAAAAAAGTACACAATGCCATTTGCAGCACCCTAGATGAGTCTAGAGGTAATCACGTGACTTGGAGTAAGTCAGAAAGTGAAAGACACATATCATATCATATCACTTATAGGTGTTACCTATAAATTGATACCAGGGCAGATATTTCCACGGAGAAGGGCAATCACAGATTTATTAAACAAACTTATGGTTCACGAAAGGAAAGGTGTGAGGATTGAATTCATTACGATATTGGGGTTAACAGACATATACAAACACAGTAGACGTATATAATCACCAAAGACCTACGGAGTACCAAGAGAAGACTACTCAACATTCTGTCATAACGTACATGGGAAAAGGATCCCAGGAAGAACAGACATATGTATATGTGTAAAAGAACCACCTCTTGCACACCTACAACAAGCTAAACGTTGTACTCAAACTTGCTGTAATAAAAAATAAAAAATTAAATTAAAAACACGAACAAGAAGTAGTGAGACAAACTTGAGGTGCTTACTCCTGGCACATTCCGTTCTACATTCCAATCTAGAACGCGACTTCCATTGAGGCTCTGCTGCCCTAGTAACCAGATTTGGTAAGAGAGAACTGCTGCCACCTTGTGACCGTTTGACACAACAGCAGCTTTAATCCCAGCGCTAATGGTCAGTGGATATTCCAAATCATTACAGGCCTGTAAATGACACCTGCCCTGAAAACAAATCCTGGGGTCATATATCGACCAAAAAATTCAAAAGACGTCCATATTTCAAAACGACAGTTTCAAGAGGCATATTTCACGCACATTAGTGTTCTGCTTCTTTTGCTTGCTTTCTTTCTTTGTTAAAAAAACGGGAATGGAAAAAGGCAACCCTCAGAAGGGGCGAAAACGTTCACAAGCGAATCAATGGACAAAGGTTTAATCTCCAATATATATAAACAGCTCATGCAGCTTAATATTAATAAAACAAACAACCCAATACAAAAATGGGCAGAAGATCTAAATAGACGTTTCTTCAAAGAAGACACAGAGATGGCCAAGACGCACATGACAAGCTGCTCAACATCACTAATTATTAGAAAAATGCAAACCAAAACTACAATGAGGTAAGACCTCACACCTGTTAGAATCGGCATCATCAGATAATCTACAAACAACAAATTCTGGGGAGGGTGTGGACAAAAGGAACCCTCTTCCGCTATTGGTGGGAATGTAAATTGATACAGTCATTATGGAGAACAGTATGGAGGTTCCTTTAAAAAACTAAAAAGAGAATTACCATAGGATCCAGCAATCCCACATCTGGGCATTTACCCAGAGAAAACCATAAATCACAGAGACACATTCACCACAATGTTCATTGCAGCACTATTTACAATAGCCAGGTAATGGAAGCAACCTAAATGCCCACAGAGAGACGAATGGATAAAGATGTGGTACATATACAAAATGGAATATTACTCAGCCATAAAAAGGAATGAAACTGGGTCATTTGTAGAGAAGTTGATGGATCTAGAGACTGTCATACAGAGTGAAGTAAGTCAGAAAGAGAAAAACAAATATTGTATATTAATGCCTATATGTGGAACCTAGAAATATGGTACAGATGAACTGGTTTGCAGGGCAGAAATAGAGACACAGAGGTAGAGAACAAACGTATGGGCACAAAGTGGGGGAAGCCATGGGGTGGTGGTGGTGGGATGAGTTGGGAGATTGGGATTGACCTGTATACATGTCTATGCATAAAATAGATAACTAATAATAAACTACTGTATAAAAAAATAAATAAAATTAAATTTCAAAAATTTTAAAAATAAATGTAAAAATAAAACAGAAAAAAAGTTCTTCCATTCACATTGATGTATTTATAAGAATGAATTATTTCCATGCTTATATCCATAAATACATAAAAGAGGAATAAAATCTAACTTGAACCAAAAAAGAAAAAAAAAAGCTGAACCTAACAGTTATACAGTGGGAAACACAACCAAGGCACTTGCTCCAGTGGTAAACAATTCTGAAATTGGTCAGAGGTGTGGAATCATCCACCATACAGTCAGCAGCCCCGCCCGCCCACGCAAGGAGCGTCCTCATTGCAAAGCTGTGGGTCCATGGCGAGGCCTCTGTTAGTAAACGTGAGCTGAGCCCCAGGCCAGATGCTGCTGAACTGTTCCCACCCTTCCCAGGTGAAACACCTGAATATGTACAAGGGCTTGAAAGCCTAGAGGAAGGGCCGTGGAGCCACACCAGCGACAGCACGCAGGCCAACTTGGTGCATGCAGGTCAGCCAGGATGGTCCTGGCCACGGGCGCTCTTCTGGAAGCTTTCCATTGCCCTGCATGAGATACCCCTCCTGTCCCGGGCCCTACTCCTTTTTTTCCTTCCTCACCTCAGCCCGGAGAGATATTCCAGTGGAAGTTATGGGTGACACATCCTCTTCTTTACAGGTGGCAGCCTGGCAACTCCTGCAGAAAGTCCAGCAGAGCCTTACTCACACCGGGCCACCCACAAAGCCGTGCACCCTCACACCGTCCCACCAGCACAGCCCCGAGACGGCTGACGGGGCAGAGAATATGGAGTCAGGCACAGCTGCAGGGGCTATTGCTGACTGGAGTGCTGTTTATATTGACCTCAACCCAGGCACACCTGGGGAGGGCTTGCCAGCAGTGTCAGGCTGCCCAGGTCAGCTTATCCTCAGCCTTCACGGAATCACATTGCAGAAAATGGACCTCGCTAAGACAGAATATTCGCCAAGGAAAAAAAGGACACAATGCCATTTGCAGCACCGTAGATGAGTCTAGAGGTAATCACGTGACTTGGTGTAAGTCAGAAACTGAAAGACACATATCATATCATATCACCTATAGGTGTTACGTATAAATTGATACCAGGGCAGATATTTCCACGGAGAAGGGCAATCACAGATTCATTAAACAAATTTATGGTTCACCAAAGGAAAGGTGTGAGGATTGAATTCTTTACGATATTGGGGTTAACAGACATATACAAACACAGTAGACGTATATAATCACCAAAGACCTACGGAGTACCAAGAGAAGACTACTCAACATTCTGTCATAACGTACATGGGAAAAGGATCCCAGGAAGAACAGACATATGTATATGTGTAAAAGAACCACCTCTTGCACACCTACAACAAGCTAAACGTTGTACTCAAACTTGCTGTAATAAAAAATAAAAAATTAAATTAAAAACACGAACAAGAAGTAGTGAGACAAACTTGAGGTGCTTTCTCCTGGCACATTCCGTTCTACATTCCAATCTAGAACGCGACTTCCATTGAGGCTCTGCTGCCCTAGTAACCAGATTTGGTAAGGGAGAACTGCTGCCACCTTGTGGCCGTTTCACACAACAGCAGCTTTAATCCCAGCGCTAATGGTCAGTGGATATTCCAAATCATTACAGGCCTGTAAATGACACCTGCCCTGAAAACAAATCCTGGGGTCATATATCGACCAAAAAATTCAAAAGACGTCCATATTTCAAAACGACAGTTTCAAGAGGCATATTTCACACACATTAGTGTTCTGATTCTTTTGCTTTCTTTCTTTCTTTGTTAAAAAAACGGGAATGGAAAAAGGTAACCCTCAGAAGGGGCGAAAACGTTCACAAACGGATCAATGGACAAAGGTTTAATCTCCAATATATATATACAGCTCATGCAGCTTAATATTAATACAACAAACAACCCAATACAAAAATGGGCAGAAGATCTAAATAGTCGTTTCTTCAAAGAAGACACAGAGATGGCCAAGACGCACATGACAAGCTGCTCAACATCACTAATTATTAGAGAAATGCAAATCAAAACTACAATGAGGTAAGACCTCACACCTGTTAGAATCGGCATCATCAGATAATCTACAAACAACAAATTCTGGGGAGGGTGTGGACAAAAGGAACCCTCTTCCGCTATTGGTGGGAATGTAAATTGATACAGTCACTATGGAGAACAGTATGGAGGTTCCTTTAAAAAACTAAAAAGAGAATTACCATAGGATCCAGCAATCCCACTTCTGGGCATATACCCAGAGAAAACCATAAATCACAGAGACACATTCACCACAATGTTCATTGCAGCACTATTTACAATAGCCAGGTAATGGAAGCAACCTAAATGCCCACAGACAGACGAATGGATAAAGATGTGGTACATATATAAAATGGAATATTACTCAGCCATAAAAAGGAACGAAACTGGGTCATTTGTAGAGAAGTTGATGGATCTACAGACTGTCATACAGAGTGAAGTAAGTCAGAGAGAGAAAAACAAATATTGTATATTAATTCATATATGTGAAACCTTGGAAAATGCTACAGATGAACTGGTTTGCAGGGCAGAAATAGAGACACAGAGGTGGAGAACAAACGTATGGACACAAAGTGGGGGAAGCCATGGGGTGGTGGTGGTGGGATGAGTTGGGAGATTGGGATTGACCTGTATACATGTCTATGCATAAAATAGATAACTAATAATAACCTAGTGTATAAAAAAATAAATAAAATTAAATTTCAAAATTTTTAAAAATAAAATGTTAAAATAAAACTGAAAAAAAGTTCTTCCATTCACACTGATGTATTTATAAGAATGAATTATTTCCATGCTTATATCTATAAATACATAAAAGAGGAATAAAATCTAACTTGAACCCAAAAAGGAAAAAAAAAACTGAACCTAACAGTTATACAGAGGAAAACACTACCAAGGCACTTGCTCCAGTGGTAAACAATTCTGAAATTGGTCAGAGGTGGGGAATCATCTCCCATACAGCCAGCAGCCCCACCCGCCCACACAAGGAGCGTCCTTATTGCAAAGCTGGGGGACCGTGCCGAGGCCTCTGTGAGTAAACGTGAGCTGAGCCCCAGGCCAGCTGCTGCTGAACTGTTCCCACCCTTCCCAGGTGAAACACCTGAATATGTACAAGGGTTTGAAAGCCTAGAGGAAGGGCCGTGGAGCCACACCAGCGACAGCACGCAGGCCAACTTGGTGCCTGCAGGTCAGCCAGGATGGTCCTGGCCACGGGCGCTCTTCTGGAAGCTTTCCATTGCCCTGCCTGAGATACACCTCCTGTCCCGGCCCCCACTCCTTTTTTGCCTTACTCACCTCAGCCCGGAGAGATACTCCAGTGGAAGTTATGGGTGACACATCCTCTTCTTTACAGGTGGCAGCCTGGCAACTCCTGCAGAAAGTCCAGCAGAGCCCCACTCACACCGGGCCACTCACAAAGCCGTGGACCCTCACACCCTCCCACAAGCACAGCCCCGAGACTGCTGACGGCGCAGAGAATATGGAGTCAGGCACAGCTGCAGGGGCTATTGCTGCCTGGAGTGCTGTTTATATTGACCTCAACCCAGGCACACCTGGGGAGGGCTTGCCGGCAGGGTCAGGCTGCCCAGGTCAGCTAATCCTCAGCCCTCAGGGAATCACATTGCAGAAAATGGACCTCGCTAAGACAGAATATTCGCCAAGGAAAAGAAGCACACAATGCCATTTGCAGCACCGTAGATGAGTCTAGAGGTAATCACGTGACTTGGAGTAAGTCAGAAAGTGAAAGACACATATCATATCATATCACTTATAGGTGTTACCTATAAATTGATACCAGGGCAGATATTTCCACGGAGAAGGGCAATCAAAGATTCATTAAACAAACTTATGGTTCACCAAAGGAAAGGTGTGAGGATTGAATTCATTATGATATTGGGGTTAACAGACATATACAAACACAGTAGACGTATATAATCACCAAAGACCTACGGAGTACCAAGAGAAGACTACTCAACATTCTGTCATAACGAACATGGGAAAAGGATCCCAGGAAGAACAGACATATGTATATGTGTAAAAGAACCACCTCTTGCACACCTACAACAAGCTAAACGTTGTACTCAAACTTGCTGTAATAAAAAATAAAAAAATTAAATTAAAAACACGAACAAGAATTAGTGAGAAAAACTTGAGGGGCTTTCTCCTGGTACATTCCGTTCTACATTCCAATCTAGAACGCGACTTCCATTGAGGCTCTGCTGCCCTAGTAACCAGATGTGGTAAGGGAGAACTGCTACCACCTTGTGGCCGTTTTACACAACAGCAGCTTTAATCCCAGCGCTAATGGTCAGTGGATATTCCAAATCATTACAGGCCTGTAAATGACACCTGCCCTGAAAACAAATCCTGGGGTCATATATCGACCAAAAAATTCAAAAGACGTCCATATTTCAAAACGACAGTTTCAAGAGGCATATTTCACGCACATTAGTGTTCTGCTGCTTTTGATTTCTTTCTTTCTTTGTTAAAAAAACGGGAATGGAAAAAGGCCACCCTCAGAATGGGGGAAAACTTTCACAAACGAATCAATGGACAAAGGTTTAATCTCCAATATATATAAACAGCTCATTCAGCTTAATATTAATACAACAAACAACCCAATACAAAAATGGGCAGAAGATCTAAATAGACGTTTCTTCAAAGAAGACACAGAGATGGCCAAGACGCACATGAAAAGCTGCTCAACATCACTAATTATTAGAGAAATGCAAATCAAAACTACAATGAGGTAAGACCTCACACCTGTTAGAATCGGCATCATCAGATAATCTACAAACAACAAATTCTGGGGAGGGTGTGGACAAAAGGAACTCTCTTCCGCTATTGGTGGGAATGTAAATTGATACAGTCACTATGGAGAACAGTATGGAGGTTCCTTTAAAAAACTAAAAACAGAATTACAATATGATCCAGCAATCCCACTTCTGGGCATATACCCAGAGAAAACCATAAATCACAAAGACACATTCACCACAATGTTCATTGCAGCACTATTTACAATAGCCAGGTAATGGAAGCAACCTAAATGGCCACAGACAGACGAATGGATAAAGATGTGGTACATATATAAAATGGAATATTACTCAGCCATAAAAAGGAATGAAACTGGGTCATTTGTAGAGAAGTTGATGGATCTAGAGACTGTCATACAGAGTGAAGTCAGTCAGAAAGAGAAAAACAAATATTGTATATTAATGCCTATATGTGGAACCTAGGAAATGGTACAGATGAACTGGTGTGCAGGGCAGAAATAGACACACAGAGGTAGAGAACAAACGTATGGACACAAAGTGGGGGAAGCCATGGGGTGGTGATGGTGGGATGAGTTGGGAGATTGGGATTGACCTGTATACATGTCTATGCATAAAATAGATAACTAATAATAACCTAGTGTATAAAAAAATAAATAAAATTAAATTTCAAAATTTTTAAAAATAAAATGTAAAAATAAAACTGAAAAAAAGTTCTTCCATTCACACTGATGTATTTATAAGAATGAATTATTTCCATGCTTATATCTATAAATACATAAAAGAGGAATAAAATCTAACTTGAACCCAAAAAGGAAAAAAAAAACTGAACCTAACAGTTATATAGAGGAAAACACTACCAAGGCACTTGCTCCAGTGGTAAACAATTCTGAAATTGGTCAGAGGTGGGGAATCATCTCCCATACAGCCAGCAGCCCCACCCGCCCACACAAGGAGCGTCCTTATTGCAAAGCTGGGGGACCGTGCCGAGGCCTCTGTGAGTAAACGTGAGCTGAGCCCCAGGCCAGCTGCTGCTGAACTGTTCCCACCCTTCCCAGGTGAAACACCTGAATATGTACAAGGGTTTGAAAGCCTAGAGGAAGGGCCGTGGAGCCACACCAGCGAAAGCACGCAGGCCAACTTGGTGCCTGCAGGTCAGCCAGGATGGTCCTGGCCACGGGCGCTCTTCTGGAAGCTTTCCATTGCCCTGCCTGAGATACACCTCCTGTCCCGGCCCCCACTCCTTTTTTGCCTTACTCACCTCAGCCCGGAGAGATACTCCAGTGGAAGTTATGGGTGACACATCCTCTTCTTTACATGTGGCAGCCTGGCAACTCCTGCAGAAAGTCCAGCAGAGCCCCACTCACACCGGGCCACCCACAAAGCCGTGGACCCTCACACCCTCCCACCAGCACAGCCCCGAGACTGCTGACGGCGCAGAAAATATGGAGTCAGGCACAGCTGCAGGGGCTATTGCTGCCTGGAGTGCTGTTTATATTGACCTCAACCCAGGCACACCTGGGGAGGGCTTGGGGGCATGGTCAGGCTGCCCAGGTCAGCTAATCCTCAGCCCTCAGGGAATCACATTGCAGAAAATGGACCTCGCTAAGACAGAATATTCGCCAAGGAAAAGAAGCACACAATGCCATTTGCAGCACCGTAGATGAGTCTAGAGTTAATCACGTGACTTGGAGTAAGTCAGAAAGTGAAAGACACATATCATATCATATCACTTATAGGTGTTACCTATAAATTGATACCAGGGCAGATATTTCCACGGAGAAGGGCAATCAAAGATTCATTAAACAAACTTATGGTTCACCAAAGGAAAGGTGTGAGGATTGAATTCATTATGATATTGGGGTTAACAGACATATACAAACACAGTAGACGTATATAATCACCAAAGACCTACGGAGTACCAAGAGAAGACTACTCAACATTCTGTCATAACGAACATGGGAAAAGGATCCCAGGAAGAACAGACATATGTATATGTGTAAAAGAACCACCTCTTGCACACCTACAACAAGCTAAACGTTGTACTCAAAATTGCTGTAATAAAAAATAAAAAAATTAAATTAAAAACACGAACAAGAATTAGTGAGAAAAACTTGAGGGGCTTTCTCCTGGTACATTCCGTTCTACATTCCAATCTAGAACGCGACTTCCATTGAGGCTCTGCTGCCCTAGTAACCAGATTTGGTAAGGGAGAACTGCTGCCACCTTGTGGCCGTTTCACACAACAGCAGCTTTAATCCCAGCGCTAATGGTCAGTGGATATTCCAAATCATTACAGGCCTGTAAATGACACCTGCCCTGAAAACAAATCCTGGGGTCATATATCGACCAAAAAATTCAAAAGACGTCCATATTTCAAAACGACAGTTTCAAGAGGCATATTTCACGCACATTAGTGTTCTGATTCTTTTGCTTTCTTTCTTTCTTTGTTAAAAAAAACGGGAATGGAATAAGGTAACCCTCAGAAGGGGCGAAAACGTTCACAAACGAATCAATGGACAAAGGTTTAATCTCCAATATATATATACAGCTCATGCAGCTTAATATTAATACAACAAACAACCCAATACAAAAATGGGCAGAAGATCTAAATAGACGTTTCTTCAAAGAAGACACAGAGATGGCCAAGACGCACATGCAAAGCTGCTCAACATCACTAATTATTAGAGAAATGCAAATCAAAACTACAATGAGGTAAGACCTCACACCTGTTAGAATCGGCATCATCAGATAATCTACAAACAACAAATTCTGGGGAGGGTGTGGACAAAAGGAACCCTCTTCCGCTATTGGTGGGAATGTAAATTTATACAGTCACTATGGAGAACAGTATGGAGGTTCCTTTAAAAAACTAAAAACAGAATTACAATAGGATCCAGCAATCCCACTTCTGGGCATATACCCAGAGAAAACCATAAATCACAAAGACACATTCACCACAATGTTCATTGCAGCACTATTTACAATAGCCAGGTAATGGAAGCAACCTAAATGCCCACAGACAGACGAATGGATAAAGATGTGGTACATATATAAAATGGAATATTACTCAGCCATAAAAAGGAACGAAACTGAGTCATTTGTAGAGAAGTTGATGGATCTAGAGACTGTCATACAGAGTGAAGTCAGTCAGAAAGAGAAAAACAAATATTGTATATTAATGCCTATATGTGGAACCTAGAAAAATGCTACAGATGAACTGGTTTGCAGGGCAGAAATAGAGACACAGAGGTAGAGAACTAACGTATGGACACAAAGTGGGGGAAGCCATGGGGTGGTGGTGGTGGGATGAGTTGGGAGATTGGGATTGACCTGTATACATGTCTATGCATAAAATAGATAACTATGAATAACCTACTGTATAAAAAAAATAAAATTAAATTTCAAAAATTTTACAAATAAAATGTAAAAATAAAACAGAAAAAATGTTCTTCCATTCACACTGATGTATTTATACGAAAGAATTATTTCCATGCTTATATCCATAAATACATAAAAGAGGAATAAAATCTAACTTGAACCAAAAAAGAAAAAAAAAACTGAACCTAACAGTTATACAGAGGAAAACACTACCAAGGTACTTGCTCCAGTGGAAAACAATTCTGAAATTGGTCAGAGGTGGGGAATCATCTCCCATACAGCCAGCAGCCCCACCCGCCCACGCAAGGAGCGTCCTTATTGCGAAGCTGGGGGACCGTGCCGAGGCCTCTGTGAGTAAACGTGAGCTGAGCCCCAGGCCAGCTGCTGCTGAACTATTCCCACCCTTCCCAGGTGAAACACCTGAATATGTACAAGGGCTTGAAAGCCTAGAGGAAGGGCCGTGGAGCCACACCAGCGACAGCACGCAGGCCACCTTGGTGCCTGCAGGTCAGCCAGGATGGTCCTGGCCACGGGCGCTCTTCTGGAAGCTTTCCATTGCCCTGCCTGAGATACCCCTCCTGTCCCGGCCCCCACTCCTTTTTTTTCCTTACTCACCTCAGCCCGGAGAGATACTCCAGTGGAAGTTATGGGTGACACATCCTCTTCTTTAGAGGTGGCAGCCTGGCAACTCCTGCAGAAAGTCCAGCAGAGCCCCACTCACACCGGGCCACCCACAAAGCCGTGGACCCTCACACCCTCCCACCAGCACAGCCCCGAGACTGCTGACGGGGCAGAGAATATGGAGTCAGGCACAGCTGCAGGGGCTATTGCTGCCTGGAGTGCTGTTTATATTGACCTCAACCCAGGCACACCTGGGGAGGGCTTGCTGGCAGTGTCACACTGCCCAGGTCAGCTAATCCTCAGCCCTCAGGGAATCACATTGCAGAAAAATGGACCTCGCTAAGACAGAATATTCGCCAAGGAAAAGAAGCACACAATGCCATTTGCAGCACCGTAGATGAGTCTAGAGGTAATCACGTGACTTGGAGTAAGTCAGAAAGTGAAAGACACATATCATATCATATCACTTATAGGTGTTACCTATAAATTGATACCAGGGCAGATATTTCCACGGAGAAGGGCAATCAAAGATTCATTAAACAAACTTATGGTTCACCAAAGGAAAGGTGTGAGGATTGAATTCATTACGATATTGGGGTTAACAGACATATACAAACACAGTAGACGTATATAATCACCAAAGACCTACGGAGTACCAAGAGAAGACTACTCAAAATTCTGTCATAACGTACATGGGAAAAGGATCCCAGGAAGAACAGACATATGTATATGTGTAAAAGAACCAACTCTTGCACACCTACAACAAGCTAAACGTTGTACTCAAACTTGCTGTAATAAAAAATAAAAAATTAAATTAAAAACACGAACAAGATGTAGTGAGACAAACTTGAGGGGCTTTCTCCTGGCACATTCCGTTCTACATTCCAATCTAGAACGCGACTTCCATTGAGGCTCTGCTGCCCTAGTAACCAGATTTGGTAAGGGAGAACTGCTGCCACCTTGTGGCCGTTTCACACAACAGCAGCTTTAATCCCAGCGCTAATGGTCAGTGGATATTCCAAATCATTACAGGCCTGTAAATGACACCTGCCCTGAAAACAAATCCTGGGGTCATATATCGACCAAAAAATTCAAAAGACGTCCATATTTCAAAACGACAGTTTCAAGAGGCATATTTCACACACATTAGTGTTCTGATTCTTTTGCTTTCTTTCTTTCTTTGTTAAAAAAACGGGAATGGAAAAAGGTAACCCTCAGAAGGGGCGAAAACGTTCACAAACGAATCAATGGACAAAGGTTTAATCTCCAATATATATATACAGCTCATGCAGCTTAATATTAATACAACAAACAACCCAATACAAAAATGGGCAGAAGATCTAAATAGACGTTTCTTCAAAGAAGACACAGAGATGGCCAAGACGCACATGAAAATCTGCTCAACATCACTAATTATTAGAGAAATGCAAATCAAAACTACAATGAGGTAAGACCTCACACCTGTTAGAATCGGCATCATCAGATAATCTACAAACAACAAATTCTGGGGAGGGTGTGGACAAAAGGAACCCTCTTCCGCTATTGGTGGGAATGTAAATTGATACAGTCACTATGGAGAACAGTATGGAGGTTCCTTTAAAAAACTAAAAAGAGAATTACCATAGGATCCAGCAATCCCACTTCTGGGCATATACCCAGAGAAAACCATAAATCACAGAGACACATTCACCACAATGTTCATTGCAGCACTATTTACAATAGCCAGGTAATGGAAGCAACCTAAATGCCCACAGACAGACGAATGGATAAAGATGTGGTACATATATAAAATGGAATATTACTCAGCCATAAAAAGGAACGAAACTGAGTCATTTGTAGAGAAGTTGATGGATCTACAGACTGTCATACAGAGTGAAGTAAGTCAGAAAGAGAAAAACAAATATTGTATATTAATTCATATATGTGAAACCTTGGAAAATGCTACAGATGAACTGGTTTGCAGGGCAGAAATAGAGACACAGAGGTGGAGAACAAACGTATGGACACAAAGTGGGGGAAGCCATGGGGTGGTGGTGGTGGGATGAGTTGGGAGATTGGGATTGACCTGTATACATGTCTATGCATAAAATAGATAACTAATAATAACCTAGTGTATAAAAAAATAAATAAAATTAAATTTCAAAATTTTTAAAAATAAAATGTAAAAATAAAACTGAAAAAAAGTTCTTCCATTCACACTGATGTATTTATAAGAATGAATTATTTCCATGCTTATATCTATAAATACATAAAAGAGGAATAAAATCTAACTTGAACCCAAAAAGGAAAAAAAAAACTGAACCTAACAGTTATACAGAGGAAAACACTACCAAGGCACTTGCTCCAGTGGTAAACAATTCTGAAATTGGTCAGAGGTGGGGAATCATCTCCCATACAGCCAGCAGCCCCACCCGCCCACACAAGGAGCGTCCTTATTGCAAAGCTGGGGGACCGTGCCGAGGCCTCTGTGAGTAAACGTGAGCTGAGCCCCAGGCCAGCTGCTGCTGAACTGTTCCCACCCTTCCCAGGTGAAACACCTGAATATGTACAAGGGTTTGAAAGCCTAGAGGAAGGGCCGTGGAGCCACACCAGCGACAGCACGCAGGCCAACTTGGTGCCTGCAGGTCAGCCAGGATGGTCCTGGCCACGGGCGCTCTTCTGGAAGCTTTCCATTGCCCTGCCTGAGATACACCTCCTGTCCCGGCCCCCACTCCTTTTTTGCCTTACTCACCTCAGCCCGGAGAGATACTCCAGTGGAAGTTATGGGTGACACATCCTCTTCTTTACAGGTGGCAGCCTGGCAACTCCTGCAGAAAGTCCAGCAGAGCCCCACTCACACCGGGCCACCCACAAAGCCGTGGACCCTCACACCCTCCCACAAGCACAGCCCCGAGACTGCTGACGGCGCAGAAAATATGGAGTCAGGCACAGCTGCAGGGGCTATTGCTGCCTGGAGTGCTGTTTATATTGACCTCAACCCAGGCACACCTGGGGAGGGCTTGCCGGCATGGTCAGGCTGCCCAGGTCAGCTAATCCTCAGCCCTCAGGGAATCACATTGCAGAAAATGGACCTCGCTAAGACAGAATATTCGCCAAGGAAAAGAAGCACACAATGCCATTTGCAGCACCGTAGATGAGTCTAGAGGTAATCACGTGACTTGGAGTAAGTCAGAAAGTGAAAGACACATATCATATCATATCACTTATAGGTGTTACCTATAAATTGATACCAGGGCAGATATTTCCACGGAGAAGGGCAATCACAGATTCATTAAACAAACTTATGGTTCACCAAAGGAAAGGTGTGAGGATTGAATTCATTATGATATTGGGGTTAACAGACATATACAAACACAGTAGACGTATATAATCACCAAAGACCTACGGAGTACCAAGAGAAGACTACTCAACATTCTGTCATAACGAACATGGGAAAAGGATCCCAGGAAGAACAGACATATGTATATGTGTAAAAGAACCACCTCTTGCACACCTACAACAAGCTAAACGTTGTACTCAAACTTGCTGTAATAAAAAATAAAAAAATTAAATTAAAAACACGAACAAGAATTAGTGAGAAAAACTTGAGGGGCTTTCTCCTGGTACATTCCGTTCTACATTCCAATCTAGAACGCGACTTCCATTGAGGCTCTGCTGCCCTAGTAACCAGATGTGGTAAGGGAGAACTGCTGCCACCTTGTGGCCGTTTTACACAACAGCAGCTTTAATCCCAGCGCTAATGGTCAGTGGATATTCCAAATCATTACAGGCCTGTAAATGACACCTGCCCTGAAAACAAATCCTGGGGTCATATATCGACCAAAAAATTCAAAAGACGTCCATATTTCAAAACGACAGTTTCAAGAGGCATATTTCACGCACATTAGTGTTCTGCTGCTTTTGATTTCTTTCTTTCTTTGTTAAAAAAACGGGAATGGAAAAAGGCCACCCTCAGAATGGGGGAAAACTTTCACAAACGAATCAATGGACAAAGGTTTAATCTCCAATATATATAAACAGCTCATTCAGCTTAATATTAATACAACAAACAACCCAATACAAAAATGGGCAGAAGATCTAAATAGACGTTTCTTCAAAGAAGACACAGAGATGGCCAAGACGCACATGAAAAGCTGCTCAACATCACTAACTATTAGAGAAATGCAAATCAAACTACAATGAGGTAAGACCTCACACCTGTTAGAATCGGCATCATCAGATAATCTACAAACAACAAATTCTGGGGAGGGTGTTGACAAAAGGAACTCTCTTCCGCTATTGGTGGGAATGTAAATTGATACAGTCACTATGGAGAACAGTATGGAGGTTCCTTTAAAAAACTAAAAACAGAATTACAATATGATCCAGCAATCCCACTTCTGGGCATATACCCAGAGAAAACCATAAATCACAAAGACACATTCACCACAATGTTCATTGCAGCACTATTTACAATAGCCAGGTAATGGAAGCAACCTAAATGGCCACAGACAGACGAATGGATAAAGATGTGGTACATATATAAAATGGAATATTACTCAGCCATAAAAAGGAATGAAACTGGGTCATTTGTAGAGAAGTTGATGGATCTAGAGACTGTCATACAGAGTGAAGTCAGTCAGAAAGAGAAAAACAAATATTGTATATTAATGCCTATATGTGGAACCTAGAAAAATGGTACAGATGAACTGGTGTGCAGGGCAGAAATAGACACACAGAGGTAGAGAACAAACGTATGGACACAAAGTGGGGGAAGCCATGGGGTGGTGATGGTGGGATGAGTTGGGAGATTGGGATTGACCTGTATACATGTCTATGCAAAAAATAGATAACTAATAATAACCTAGTGTATAAAAAAATAAATAAAATTAAATTTCAAAATTTTTAAAAATAAAATGTAAAAATAAAACTGAAAAAAAGTTCTTCCATTCACACTGATGTATTTATAAGAATGAATTATTTCCATGCTTATATCTATAAATACATAAAAGAGGAATAAAATCTAACTTGAACCCAAAAAGGAAAAAAAAAACTGAACCTAACAGTTATACAGAGGAAAACACTACCAAGGCACTTGCTCCAGTGGTAAACAATTCTGAAATTGGTCAGAGGTGGGGAATCATCTCCCATACAGCCAGCAGCCCCACCCGCCCACACAAGGAGCGTCCTTATTGCAAAGCTGGGGGACCGTGCCGAGGCCTCTGTGAGTAAACGTGAGCTGAGCCCCAGGCCAGCTGCTGCTGAACTGTTCCCACCCTTCCCAGGTGAAACACCTGAATATGTACAAGGGTTTGAAAGCCTAGAGGAAGGGCCGTGGAGCCACACCAGCGAAAGCACGCAGGCCAACTTGGTGCCTGCAGGTCAGCCAGGATGGTCCTGGCCACGGGCGCTCTTCTGGAAGCTTTCCATTACCCTGCCTGAGATACACCTCCTGTCCCGGCCCCCACTCCTTTTTTGCCTTACTCACCTCAGCCCGGAGAGATACTCCAGTGGAAGTTATGGGTGACACATCCTCTTCTTTACATGTGGCAGCCTGGCAACTCCTGCAGAAAGTCCAGCAGAGCCCCACTCACACCAGGCCACCCATAAAGCCGTGGACCCTCACACCCTCCCACCAGCACAGCCCCGAGACTGCTGACGGCGCAGAAAATATGGAGTCAGGCACAGCTGCAGGGGCTATTGCTGCCTGGAGTGCTGTTCATATTGACCTCAACCCAGGCACACCTGGGGAGGGCTTGGGGGCATGGTCAGGCTGCCCAGGTCAGCTAATCCTCAGCCCTCAGGGAATCACATTGCAGAAAATGGACCTCGCTAAGACAGAATATTCGCCAAGGAAAAGAAGCACACAATGCCATTTGCAGCACCGTAGATGAGTCTAGAGGTAATCACGTGACTTGGAGTAAGTCAGAAAGTGAAAGACACATATCATATCATATCACTTATAGGTGTTACCTATAAATTGATACCAGGGCAGATATTTCCACGGAGAAGGGCAATCAAAGATTCATTAAACAAACTTATGGTTCACCAAAGGAAAGGTGTGAGGATTGATTTCATTATGATATTGGGGTTAACAGACATATACAAACACAGTAGACGTATATAATCACCAAAGACCTACGGAGTACCAAGAGAAGACTACTCAACATTCTGTCATAACGAACATGGGAAAAGGATCCCAGGAAGAACAGACATATGTATATGTGTAAAAGAACCACCTCTTGCACACCTACAACAAGCTAAACGTTGTACTCAAACTTGCTGTAATAAAAAATAAAAAAATTAAATTAAAAACACGAACAAGAATTAGTGAGAAAAACTTGAGGGGCTTTCTCCTGGTACATTCCGTTCTACATTCCAATCTAGAACGCGGCTTCCATTGAGGCTCTGCTGCCCTAGTAACCAGATTTGGTAAGGGAGAACTGCTGCCACCTTGTGGCCGTTTCACACAACAGCAGCTTTAATCCCAGCGCTAATGGTCAGTGGATATTCCAAATCATTACAGGCCTGTAAATGACACCTGCCCTGAAAACAAATCCTGGGGTCATATATCGACCAAAAAATTCAAAAGACGTCCATATTTCAAAACGACAGTTTCAAGAGGCATATTTCACGCACATTAGTGTTCTGATTCTTTTGCTTTCTTTCTTTCTTTGTTAAAAAAAACGGGAATGGAATAAGGTAAGCCTCAGAAGGGGCGAAAACGTTCACAAACGAATCAATGGACAAAGGTTTAATCTCCAATATATATATACAGCTCATGCAGCTTAATATTAATACAACAAACAACCCAATACAAAAATGGGCAGAAGATCTAAATAGACGTTTCTTCAAAGAAGACACAGAGATGGCCAAGACGCACATGCAAAGCTGCTCAACATCACTAATTATTAGAGAAATGCAAATCAAAACTACAATGAGGTAAGACCTCACACCTGTTAGAATCGGCATCATCAGATAATCTACAAACAACAAATTCTGGGGAGGGTGTGGACAAAAGGAACCCTCTTCCGCTATTGGTGGGAATGTAAATTTATACAGTCACTATGGAGAACAGTATGGAGGTTCCTTTAAAAAACTAAAAACAGAATTACAATAGGATCCAGCAATCCCACTTCTGGGCATATACCCAGAGAAAACCATAAATCACAGAGACACATTCACCACAATGTTCATTGCAGCACTATTTACAATAGCCAGGTAATGGAAGCAACCTAAATGCCCACAGACAGACGAATGGATAAAGATGTGGTACATATATAAAATGGAATATTACTCAGCCATAAAAAGGAATGAAACTGAGTCATTTGTAGAGAAGTTGATGGATCTAGAGACTGTCATACAGAGTGAAGTCAGTCAGAAAGAGAAAAACAAATATTGTGTATTAATGCCTATATGTGGAACCTAGAAAAATGGTACAGATGAACTGGTTTGCAGGGCAGAAATAGAGACACAGAGGTAGAGAACAAACGTATGGACACAAAGTGGGGGAAGCCATGGGGTGGTGGTGGTGGGATGAGTTGGGAGATTGGGATTGACCTGTATACATGACTATGCATAAAATAGATAACTAAGAATAACCTACTGTATAAAAAAATAAAATTAAATTTCAAAAATTTTAAAAATAAAATGTAAAAATAAAACAGAAAAAATGTTCTTCCATTCACACTGATGTATTTATACGAAAGAATTATTTCCATGCTTATATCCATAAATACATAAAAGAGGAATAAAATCTAACTTGAACAAAAAAAGAAAAAAAAAACTGAACCTATCAGTTATACAGAGGAAAACACTACCAAGGCACTTGCTCCAGTGGTAAACAATTCTGAAATTGGTCAGAGGTGGGGAATCATCTCCCATACAGCCAGCAGCCCCACCCGCCCAGGCAAGGAGCGTCCTTATTGCAAAGCTGGGGGACCGTGCCGAGGCCTCTGTGAGTAAACGTGAGCTGAGCCCCAGGCCAGCTGCTGCTGAACTGTTCCCACCCTTCCCAGGTGAAACACCTGAATATGTACAAGGGCTTGAAAGCCTAGAGGAAGGGCCGTGGAGCCACACCAGCGACAGCACGCAGGCCACCTTGGTGCCTGCAGGTCAGCCAGGATGGTCCTGGCCACGGGCGCTCTTCTGGAAGCTTTCCATTGCCCTGCCTGAGATACCCCTCCTGTCCCGGCCCCCACTCCTTTTTTTTCCTTACTCACCTCAGCCCGGAGAGATACTCCAGTGGAAATTATGGGTGACACATCCTCTTCTTTAGAGGTGGCAGCCTGGCAACTCCTGCAGAAAGTCCAGCAGAGCCCCACTCACACCGGGCCACCCACAAAGCCGTGGACCCTCACACCCTCCCACCAGCACAGCCCCGAGACTGCTGACGGGGCAGAGAATATGGAGTCAGGCACAGCTGCAGGGGCTATTGCTGCCTGGAGTGCTGTTTATATTGACCTCAACCCAGGCACACCTGGGGAGGGCTTGCCGGCAGGGTCAGGCTGCCCAGGTCAGCTAATCCTCAGCCCTCAGGGAATCACATTGCAGAAAATGGACCTCGCTAAGACAGAATATTCGCCAAGGAAAAGAAGCACACAATGCCATTTGCAGCACCGTAGATGAGTCTAGAGGTAATCACGTGACTTGGAGTAAGTCAGAAAGTGAAAGACACATATCATATCATATCACTTATAGGTGTTACCTATAAATTGATACCAGGGCAGATATTTCCACGGAGAAGGGCAATCAAAGATTCATTAAACAAACTTATGGTTCACCAAAGGAAAGGTGTGAGGATTGAATTCATTATGATATTGGGGTTAACAGACATATACAAACACAGTAGACGTATATAATCACCAAAGACCTACGGAGTACCAAGAGAAGACTACTCAACATTCTGTCATAACGAACATGGGAAAAGGATCCCAGGAAGAACAGACATATGTATATGTGTAAAAGAACCACCTCTTGCACACCTACAACAAGCTAAACGTTGTACTCAAACTTGCTGTAATAAAAAATAAAAAATTAAATTAAAAACACGAACAAGAATTAGTGAGAGAAACTTGAGGGGCTTTCTCCTGGCACATTCCGTTCTACATTCCAATCTAGAACGCGACTTCCATTGAGGCCCTGCTGCCGTAGTAACCAGATTTGGTAAGGGAGAACTGCTGCCACCTTGTGGCCGTTTCACACAACAGCAGCTTTAATCCCAGCGCTAATGGTCAGTGGATATTCCAAATCATTACAGGCCTGTAAATGACACCTGCCCTGAAAACAAATCCTGGGGTCATATATCGACCAAAAAATTCAAAAGACGTCCATATTTCAAAACGACAGTATCAAGAGGCATATTTCACGCACATTAGTGTTCTGATACTTTTGCTTTCTTACTTTCTTTGTTAAAAAAACGGGAATGGAAAAAGGTAACCCTCAGAAGGGGCGAAAACGTTCACAAACGAATCAATGGACAAAGGTTTAATCTCCAATATATATATATAGCTCATGCAGCTTAATATTAATACAACAAACAAACCAATACAAAAATGGGCAGAAGATCTAAATAGACGTTTCTTCAAAGAAGACACAGAGATGGCCAAGACGCACATGAAAAGCTGCTCAACATCACTAATTATTAGAGAAATGCAAATCAAAACTACAATGAGGTAAGACCTCACACCTGTTAGAATCGGCATCATCAGATAATCTACAAACAACAAATTCTGGGGAGGGTGTGGACAAAAGGAACCCTCTTCCGCTATTGGTGGGAATGTAAATTGATACAGTCACTATGGAGAACAGTATGGAGGTTCCTTTAAAAAACTAAAAACAGAAATACAATAGGATCCAGCAATCCCACTTCTGGGCATATACCCAGAGAAAACCATAAATCACAAAGACACATTCACCACAATGTTCATTGCAGCACTATTTACAATAGCCAGGTAATGGAAGCAACCTAAATGCCCACAGACAGACGAATGGATAAAGATGTGGTACATATATAAAATGGAATATTACTCAGCCATAAAAAGGAACGAAACTGAGTCATTTGTAGAGAAGTTGATGGATCTACAGACTGTCATACAGAGTGAAGTAAGTCAGAAAGAGAAAAACAAATATTGTATATTAATGCCTATATGTGGAACCTAGAAAAATGCTACAGATGAACTGGTTTGCAGGGCAGAAATAGAGACACAGAGGTAGAGAACAAACGTATGGACACAAAGTGGGGGAAGCCATGGGGTGGTGGTGGTGGGATGAGTTGGGAGATTGGGATTGACCTGTATACATGTCTATGCATAAAATAGATAACTAAGAATAACCTACTGTATAAAAAAATAAATAATATTAAATTTCAAAATTTTTAAAAACAAAATGTAAAAATAAAACAGAAAAAAAGTTCTTCCATTCACACTGATGTATTTATAAGAATGAATTATTTCCATGCTTATATCTATAAATACATAAAAGAGGAATAAAATCTAACTTGAACCAAAAAAGAAAAAAAAAATACTGAACATAACAGTTATACAGAGGAAAACTCTACCAAGGCACTTGCTGCAGTGGTAAACAATTCTGAAATTGGTCAGAGGTGGGGAATCATCTCCCATACAGCCAGCAGCCCCACCCGCCCACGCAAGGAGCGTCCTTATTGCAAAGCTGGGGGACCGTGCCGAGGCCTCTGTGAGTAAACGTGAGCTGAGCCCCAGGCCAGCTGCTGCTGAACTTTTCCCACCCTTCCCAAGTGAAACACCTGAATATGTACAAGGGCTTGAAAGCCTAGAGGAAGGGCCATGGAGCGACACCAGCGACAGCACGCAGGCCAACTTGGTACCTGCAGGTCAGCCAGGATGGTCCTGGCCACGGGCGCTCTTCTGGAAGCTTTCCATTGCCCTGCCTGAGATACCCCTCCTGTCCCGGCCCCCACTCCTTTTTTTTCCTTACTCACCTCAGCCCGGAGAGATACTCCAGTGGAAGTTATGGGTGACACATCCTCTTCTTTAGAGGTGGCAGCCTGGCAACTCCTGCAGAAAGTCCAGCAGAGCCCCACTCACACCGGGCCACCCACAAAGCCGTGGACCCTCACACCCTCCCACCAGCACAGCCCCGAGACTGCTGACGGGGCAGAGAATATGGAGTCAGGCACAGCTGCAGGGGCTATTGCTGCCTGGAGTGCTGTTTATATTGACCTCAACCCAGGCACACCTGGGGAGGGCTTGCCGGCAGCGTCAGGCTGCCCAGGTCAGCTAATCCTCAGCCCTCAGGGAATCACATTGCAGAAAATGGACCTCGCTAAGACAGAATATTCGCCAAGGAAAAGAAGCACACAATGCCATTTGCAGCACCGTAGATGAGTCTAGAGGTAATCACGTGACTTGGAGTAAGTCAGAAAGTGAAAGACACATATCATATCATATCACTTATAGGTGTTACCTATAAATTGATACCAGGGCAGATATTTCCACGGAGAAGGGCAATCAAAGATTCATTAAACAAACTTATGGTTCACCAAAGGAAAGGTGTGAGGATTGAATTCATTACGATATTGGGGTTAACAGACATATACAAACACAGTAGACATATATAATCACCAAAGACCTACGGAGTACCAAGAGAAGACTACTCAACATTCTGTCATAACGTACATGGGAAAAGGATCCCAGGAAGAACAGACATATGTATATGTGTAAAAGAACCACCTCTTGCACACCTACAACAAGCTAAACGTTGTACTCAAACTTGCTGTAATAAAAAATAAAAAATTAAATTAAGAACACGAACAAGAAGTAGTGAGACAAACTTGAGGGGCTTTCTCCTGGCACATTCCGTTCTACATTCCAATCTAGAACGCGACTTCCATTGAGGCTCTGCTGCCCTAGTAACCAGATTTGGTAAGGGAGAACTGCTGCCACCTTGTGGCCGTTTCACACAACAGCAGATTTAATCACAGCGCTAATGGTCAGTGGATATTCCAAATCATTACAGGCCTGTAAATGACACCTGCCCTGAAAACAAATCCTGGGGTCATATATCGACCAAAAAATTCAAAAGACGTCCATATTTCAAAACGACAGTTTCAAGAGGCATATTTCACGCACATTAGTGTTCTGATTCTTTTGCTTTCTTTCTTTCTTTGTTAAAAAAAACGGGAATGGAATAAGGTAACCCTCAGAAGGGGCGAAAACGTTCACAAACGAATCAATGGACAAAGGTTTAATCTCCAATATATATATACAGCTCATGCAGCTTAATATTAATACAACAAACAACCCAATACAAAAATGGGCAGAAGATCTAAATAGACGTTTCTTCAAAGAAGACACAGAGATGGCCAAGACGCACATGCAAAGCTGCTCAACATCACTAATTATTAGATCAATGCAAATCAAAACTACAATGAGGTAAGACCTCACACCTGTTAGAATCGGCATCATCAGATAATCTACAAACAACAAATTCTGGGGAGGGTGTGGACAAAAGGAACCCTCTTCCGCTATTGGTGGGAATGTAAATTGATACAGTCACTATGGAGAACAGTATGGAGGTTCCTTTAAAAAACTAAAAAGAGAATTACAATAGGATCCAGCAATCCCACTTCTGGGCATATACCCAGAGAAAACCATAAATCACAGAGACACATTCACCACAATGTTCATTGCAGCACTATTTACAATAGCCAGGTAATGGAAGCAACCTAAATGCCCACAGACAGACGAATGGATAAAGATGTGGTACATATATAAAATGGAATATTACTCAGCCATAAAAAGGAATGAAACTGAGTCATTTGTAGAGAAGTTGATGGATCTAGAGACTGTCATACAGAGTGAAGTCAGTCAGAAAGAGAAAAACAAATATTGTATATTAATGCCTATATGTGGAACCTAGAAAAATGGTACAGATGAACTGGTTTGCAGGGCAGAAATAGAGACACAGAGGTAGAGAACAAACGTATGGACACAAAGTGGGGGAAGCCATGGGGTGGTGGTGGTGGGATGAGTTGGGAGATTGGGATTGACCTGTATACATGTCTATGCATAAAATAGATAACTAAGAATAACCTACTGTATAAAAAAAATAAAATTAAATTTCAAAAATTTTAAAAATAAAATGTAAAAATAAAACAGAAAAAATGTTCTTCCATTCACACTGATGTATTTATACGAAAGAATTATTTCCATGCTTATATCCATAAATACATAAAAGAGGAATAAAATCTAACTTGAACCAAAAAAGAAAAAAAAAACTGAACCTAACAGTTATACAGAGGAAAACACTACCAAGGTACTTGCTCCAGTGGAAAACAATTCTGAAATTGGTCAGAGGTGGGGAATCATCTCCCATACAGCCAGCAGCCCCACCCGCCCACGCAAGGAGCGTCCTTATTGCAAAGCTGGGGGACCGTGCCGAGGCCTCTGTGAGTAAACGTGAGCTGAGCCCCAGGCCAGCTGCTGCTGAACTATTCCCACCCTTCCAAGGTGAAACACCTGAATATGTACAAGGGCTTGAAAGCCTAGAGGAAGGGCCGTGGAGCCACACCAGCGACAGCACGCAGGCCACCTTGGTGCCTGCAGGTCAGCCAGGATGGTCCTGGCCACGGGCGCTCTTCTGGAAGCTTTCCATTGCCCTGCCTGAGATACCCCTCCTGTCCCGGCCCCCACTCCTTTATTTTCCTTACTCACCTCAGCCCGGAGAGATACTCCAGTGGAAGTTATGGGTGACACATCCTCTTCTTTAGAGGTGGCAGCCTGGCAACTCCTGCAGAAAGTCCAGCAGAGCCCCACTCACACCGGGCCACCCACAAAGCCGTGGACCCTCACACCCTCCCACCAGCACAGCCCCGAGACTGCTGACGGGGCAGAGAATATGGAGTCAGGCACAGCTGCAGGGGCTATTGCTGCCTGGAGTGCTGTTTATATTGACCTCAACCCAGGCACACCTGGGGAGGGCTTGCTGGCAGTGTCACACTGCCCAGGTCAGCTAATCCTCAGCCCTCAGGGAATCACATTGCAGAAAAATGGACCTCGCTAAGACAGAATATTCGCCAAGGAAAAGAAGCACACAATGCCATTTGCAGCACCGTAGATGAGTCTAGAGGTAATCACGTGACTTGGAGTAAGTCAGAAAGTGAAAGACACATATCATATCATATCACTTATAGGTGTTACCTATAAATTGATACCAGGGCAGATATTTCCACGGAGAAGGGCAATCAAAGATTCATTAAACAAACTTATGGTTCACCAAAGGAAAGGTGTGAGGATTGAATTCATTACGATATTGGGGTTAACAGACATATACAAACACAGTAGACGTATATAATCACCAAAGACCTACGGAGTACCAAGAGAAGACTACTCAAAATTCTGTCATAACGTACATGGGAAAAGGATCCCAGGAAGAACAGACATATGTATATGTGTAAAAGAACCAACTCTTGCACACCTACAACAAGCTAAACGTTGTACTCAAACTTGCTGTAATAAAAAATAAAAAATTAAATTAAAAACACGAACAAGATGTAGTGAGACAAACTTGAGGGGCTTTCTCCTGGCACATTCCGTTCTACATTCCAATCTAGAACGCGACTTCCATTGAGGCTCTGCTGCCCTAGTAACCAGATTTGGTAAGGGAGAACTGCTGCCACCTTGTGGCCGTTTCACACAACAGCAGCTTTAATCCCAGCGCTAATGGTCAGTGGATATTCCAAATCATTACAGGCCTGTAAATGACACCTGCCCTGAAAACAAATCCTGGGGTCATATATCGACCAAAAAATTCAAAAGACGTCCATATTTCAAAACGACAGTTTCAAGAGGCATATTTCACACACATTAGTGTTCTGATTCTTTTGCTTTCTTTCTTTCTTTGTTAAAAAAACGGGAATGGAAAAAGGTAACCCTCAGAAGGGGCGAAAACGTTCACAAACGAATCAATGGACAAAGGTTTAATCTCCAATATATATATACAGCTCATGCAGCTTAATATTAATACAACAAACAACCCAATACAAAAATGGGCAGAAGATCTAAATAGACGTTTCTTCAAAGAAGACACAGAGATGGCCAAGACGCACATGAAAATCTGCTCAACATCACTAATTATTAGAGAAATGCAAATCAAAACTACAATGAGGTAAGACCTCACACCTGTTAGAATCGGCATCATCAGATAATCTACAAACAACAAATTCTGGGGAGGGTGTGGACAAAAGGAACCCTCTTCCGCTATTGGTGGGAATGTAAATTGATACAGTCACTATGGAGAACAGTATGGAGGTTCCTTTAAAAAACTAAAAAGAGAATTACCATAGGATCCAGCAATCCCACTTCTGGGCATATACCCAGAGAAAACCATAAATCACAGAGACACATTCACCACAATGTTCATTGCAGCACTATTTACAATAGCCAGGTAATGGAAGCAACCTAAATGCCCACAGACAGACGAATGGATAAAGATGTGGTACATATATAAAATGGAATATTACTCAGCCATAAAAAGGAACGAAACTGAGTCATTTGTAGAGAAGTTGATGGATCTACAGACTGTCATACAGAGTGAAGTAAGTCAGAAAGAGAAAAACAAATATTGTATATTAATTCATATATGTGAAACCTTGGAAAATGCTACAGATGAACTGGTTTGCAGGGCAGAAATAGAGACACAGAGGTGGAGAACAAACGTATGGACACAAAGTGGGGGAAGCCATGGGGTGGTGGTGGTGGGATGAGTTGGGAGATTGGGATTGACCTGTATACATGTCTATGCATAAAATAGATAACTAATAATAACCTAGTGTATAAAAAAATAAATAAAATTAAATTTCAAAATTTTTAAAAATAAAATGTAAAAATAAAACTGAAAAAAAGTTCTTCCATTCACACTGATGTATTTATAAGAATGAATTATTTCCATGCTTATATCTATAAATACATAAAAGAGGAATAAAATCTAACTTGAACCCAAAAAGGAAAAAAAAAACTGAACCTAACAGTTATACAGAGGAAAACACTACCAAGGCACTTGCTCCAGTGGTAAACAATTCTGAAATTGGTCAGAGGTGGGGAATCATCTCCCATACAGCCAGCAGCCCCACCCGCCCACACAAGGAGCGTCCTTATTGCAAAGCTGGGGGACCGTGCCGAGGCCTCTGTGAGTAAACGTGAGCTGAGCCCCAGGCCAGCTGCTGCTGAACTGTTCCCACCCTTCCCAGGTGAAACACCTGAATATGTACAAGGGTTTGAAAGCCTAGAGGAAGGGCCGTGGAGCCACACCAGCGAAAGCACGCAGGCCAACTTGGTGCCTGCAGGTCAGCCAGGATGGTCCTGGCCACGGGCGCTCTTCTGGAAGCTTTCCATTGCCCTGCCTGAGATACACCTCCTGTCCCGGCCCCCACTCCTTTTTTGCCTTACTCACCTCAGCCCGGAGAGATACTCCAGTGGAAGTTATGGGTGACACATCCTCTTCTTTACAGGTGGCAGCCTGGCAACTCCTGCAGAAAGTCCAGCAGAGCCCCACTCACACCGGGCCACCCACAAAGCCGTGGACCCTCACACCCTCCCACAAGCACAGCCCCGAGACTGCTGACGGCGCAGAAAATATGGAGTCAGGCACAGCTGCAGGGGCTATTGCTGCCTGGAGTGCTGTTTATATTGACCTCAACCCAGGCACACCTGGGGAGGGCTTGCCGGCATGGTCAGGCTGCCCAGGTCAGCTAATCCTCAGCCCTCAGGGAATCACATTGCAGAAAATGGACCTCGCTAAGACAGAATATTCGCCAAGGAAAAGAAGCACACAATGCCATTTGCAGCACCGTAGATGAGTCTAGAGGTAATCACGTGACTTGGAGTAAGTCAGAAAGTGAAAGACACATATCATATCATATCACTTATAGGTGTTACCTATAAATTGATACCAGGGCAGATATTTCCACGGAGAAGGGCAATCAAAGATTCATTAAACAAACTTATGGTTCACCAAAGGAAAGGTGTGAGGATTGAATTCATTATGATATTGGGGTTAACAGACATATACAAACACAGTAGACGTATATAATCACCAAAGACCTACGGAGTACCAAGAGAAGACTACTCAACATTCTGTCATAACGAACATGGGAAAAGGATCCCAGGAAGAACAGACATATGTATATGTGTAAAAGAACCACCTCTTGCACACCTACAACAAGCTAAACGTTGTACTCAAACTTGCTGTAATAAAAAATAAAAAAATTAAATTAAAAACACGAACAAGAATTAGTGAGAAAAACTTGAGGGGCTTTCTCCTGGTACATTCCGTTCTACATTCCAATCTAGAACGCGACTTCCATTGAGGCTCTGCTGCCCTAGTAACCAGATGTGGTAAGGGAGAACTGCTGCCACCTTGTGGCCGTTTTACACAACAGCAGCTTTAATCCCAGCGCTAATGGTCAGTGGATATTCCAAATCATTACAGGCCTGTAACTGACACCTGCCCTGAAAACAAATCCTGGGGTCATATATCGACCAAAAAATTCAAAAGACGTCCATATTTCAAAACGACAGTTTCAAGAGGCACATTTCACGCACATTAGTGTTCTGCTGCTTTTGATTGCTTTCTTTCTTTGTTAAAAAAACGGGAATGGAAAAAGGCCACCCTCAGAATGGGGGAAAACTTTCACAAACGAATCAATGGACAAAGGTTTAATCTCCAATATATATAAACAGCTCATTCAGCTTAATATTAATACAACAAACAACCCAATACAAAAATGGGCAGAAGATCTAAATAGACGTTTCTTCAAAGAAGACACAGAGATGGCCAAGACGCACATGAAAAGCTGCTCAACATCACTAATTATTAGAGAAATGCAAATCAAACTACAATGAGGTAAGACCTCACACCTGTTAGAATCGGCATCATCAGATAATCTACAAACAACAAATTCTGGGGAGGGTGTGGACAAAAGGAACTCTCTTCCGCTATTGGTGGGAATGTAAATTGATACAGTCACTATGGAGAACAGTATGGAGGTTCCTTTAAAAAACTAAAAACAGAATTACAATATGATCCAGCAATCCCACTTCTGGGCATATACCCAGAGAAAACCATAAATCACAAAGACACATTCACCACAATGTTCATTGCAGCACTATTTACAATAGCCAGGTAATGGAAGCAACCTAAATGGCCACAGACAGACGAATGGATAAAGATGTGGTACATATATAAAATGGAATATTACTCAGCCATAAAAAGGAATGAAACTGGGTCATTTGTAGAGAAGTTGATGGATCTAGAGACTGTCATACAGAGTGAAGTCAGTCAGAAAGAGAAAAACAAATATTGTATATTAATGCCTATATGTGGAACCTAGAAAAATGGTACAGATGAACTGGTGTGCAGGGCAGAAATAGACACACAGAGGTAGAGAACAAACGTATGGACACAAAGTGGGCGAAGCCATGGGGTGGTGATGGTGGGATGAGTTGGGAGATTGGGATTGACCTGTATACATGTCTATGCATAAAATAGATAACTAAGAATAACCTAGTGTATAAAAAAATAAATAAAATTAAATTTCAAAATTTTTAAAAATAAAATGTTAAAATAAAACTGAAAAAAAGTTCTTCCATTCACACTGATGTATTTATAAGAATGAATTATTTCCATGCTTATATCTATAAATACATAAAAGAGGAATAAAATCTAACTTGAACCCAAAAAGGAAAAAAAAACTGAACCTAACAGTTATACAGAGGAAAACACTACCAAGGCACTTGCTCCAGTGATAAACAATTCTGAAATTGGTCAGAGGTGGGGAATCATCTCCCATACAGCCAGCAGCCCCACCCGCCCACACAAGGAGCATCCTTATTGCAAAGCTGGGGGACCGTGCCGAGGCCTCTGTGAGTAAACGTGAGCTGAGCCCCAGGCCAGCTGCTGCTGAACTGTTCCCACCCTTCCCAGGTGAAACACCTGAATATGTACAAGGGTTTGAAAGCCTAGAGGAAGGGCCGTGGAGCCCACCAGCGAAAGTACGCAGGCCAACTTGGTGCCTGCAGGTCAGCCAGGATGGTCCTGGCCACGGGCGCTCTTCTGGAAGCTTTCCATTGCCCTGCCTGAGATACACCTCCTGTCCCGGCCCCCACTCCTTTTTTGCCTTACTCACCTCAGCCCGGAGAGATACTCCAGTGGAAGTTATGGGTGACACATCCTCTTCTTTACAGGTGGCAGCCTGGCAACTCCTGCAGAAAGTCCAGCAGAGCCCCACTCACACCGGGCCACCCACAAAGCCGTGGACCCTCACACCCTCCCACCAGCACAGCCCCGAGACTGCTGACGGCGCAGAAAATATGGAGTCAGGCACAGCTGCAGGGGCTATTGCTGCCTGGAGTGCTGTTTATATTGACCTCAACCCAGGCACACCTGGGGAGGGCTTGGGGGCAGGGTCAGGCTGCCCAGGTCAGCTAATCCTCAGCCCTCAGGGAATCACATTGGAGAAAATGGACCTCGCTAAGACAGAATATTCGCCAAGGAAAAGAAGCACACAATGCCATTTGCAGCACCGTAGATGAGTCTAGAGGTAATCACGTGACTTGGAGTAAGTCAGAAAGTGAAAGACACATATCATATCATATCACTTATAGGTGTTACCTATAAATTGATACCAGGGCAGATATTTCCACGGAGAAGGGCAATCAAAGATTCATTAAACAAACTTATGGTTCACCAAAGGAAAGGTGTGAGGATTGAATTCATTACGATATTGGGGTTAACAGACATATACAAACACAGTAGACGTATATAATCACCAAAGACCTACGGAGTACCAAGAGAAGACTACTCAACATTCTGTCATAACGTACATGGGAAAAGGATCCCAGGAAGAACAGACATATGTATATGTGTAAAAGAACCACCTCTTGCACACCTACAACAAGCTAAACGTTGTACTCAAACTTGCTGTAATAAAAAATAAAAAATTAAATTAAAAACACGAACAAGAAGTAGTGAGACAAACTTGAGGGGCTTTCTCCTGGCACATTCCGTTCTACATTCCAATCTAGAACGCGACTTCCATTGAGGCTCTGCTGCCCTAGTAACCAGATTTGGTAAGGGAGAACTGCTGCCACCTTGTGGCCGTTTCACACAACAGCAGCTTTAATCCCAGCGCTAATGGTCAGTGGATATTCCAAATCATTACAGGCCTGTAAATGACACCTGCCCTGAAAACAAATCCTGGGGTCATATATCGACCAAAAAATTCAAAAGACGTCCATATTTCAAAACGACAGTTTCAAGAGGCATATTTCACGCACATTAGTGTTCTGATTCTTTTGCTTTCTTTCTTTCTTTGTTAAAAAAAACGGGAATGGAATAAGGTAACCCTCAGAAGGGGCGAAAACGTTCACAAACGAATCAATGGACAAAGGTTTAATCTCCAATATATATATACAGCTCATGCAGCTTAATATTAATACAACAAACAACCCAATACAAAAATGGGCAGAAGATCTAAATAGACGTTTCTTCAAAGAAGACACAGAGATGGCCAAGACGCACATGCAAAGCTGCTCAACATCACTAATTATTAGAGAAATGCAAATCAAAACTACAATGAGGTAAGACCTCACACCTGTTAGAATCGGCATCATCAGATAATCTACAAACAACAAATTCTGGGGAGGGTGTGGACAAAAGGAACCCTCTTCCGCTATTGGTGGGAATGTAAATTGATACAGTCACTATGGAGAACAGTATGGAGGTTCCTTTAAAAAACTAAAAAGAGAATTACCATAGGATCCAGCAATCCCACTTCTGGGCATATACCCAGAGAAAACCATAAATCACAGAGACACATTCACCACAATGTTCATTGCAGCACTATTTACAATAGCCAGGTAATGGAAGCAACCTAAATGCCCACAGACAGACGAATGGATAAAGATGTGGTACATATATAAAATGGAATATTACTCAGCCATAAAAAGGAATGAAACTGAGTCATTTGTAGAGAAGTTGATGGATCTAGAGACTGTCATACAGAGTGAAGTAAGTCAGAAAGAGAAAAACAAATATTGTATATTAATGCCTATATGTGGAACCTAGAAAAATGCTACAGATGAACTGGTTTGCAGGGCAGAAATAGAGACACAGAGGTAGAGAACAAACGTATCGACACAAAGTGGGGGAAGCCATGGGGTGGTGGTGGTGGGATGAGTTGGGAGATTGGGATTGACCTGTATACATGTATATGCCTAAAATAGATAACTAATAATAACCTAGTTAATTAAAAAATAAATAAAATTATATTTCAAAATTTTTAAAAATAAAATGTAAAAATAAAACAGAAAAAAAGTTCTTCCATTCACACTGATGTATTTATAAGAATGAATTATTTCCATGCTTATATCTATAAATACATAAAAGAGGAATAAAATCTAACTTGAACCAAAAAAGAAAAAAAAAAAAAACTGAACCTAACAGTTATACAGAGGAAAACACTACCAAGGCACTTGCTCCAGTGGTAAACAATTCTGAAATTGGTCAGAGGTGGGGAATCATCTCCCATAGAGCCAGCAGCCCCACTCGCCCACGCAAGGAGCGTCCTTATTTCAAAGCTGGGGGACCGTGCCGAGGCCTCTGTGAGTAAACGTGAGCTGAGCCCCAGGCCAGCTGCTGCTGAACTGTTCCCACCCTTCCCAGGTGAAACACCTGAATATGTACAAGGGTTTGAAAGCCTAGAGGAAGGGCCGTGGAGCCACACCAGTGAAAGCACGCAGGCCAACTTGGTGCCTGCATGTCAGCCAGGATGGTCCTGGCCACGGGCGCTCTTCTGGAAGCTTTCCATTGCCCTGCCTGAGATACACCTCCTGTCACGGCCCCCACTCCTTTTTTTTCCTTACTCACCTCAGCCCGGAGAGATACTCCAGTGGAAGTTATGGGTGACACATCCTCTTCTTTACAGGTGGCAGCCTGGCAACTCCTGCAGAAAGTCCAGCAGAGCCCCACTCACACCGGGCCACCCACAAAGCCGTGAACCCTCACACCCTCCCACCAGCACAGCCCCGAGACTGCTGACGGGGCAGAAAATATGGAGTCAGGCACAGCTGCAGGGTCTATTGCTGCCTGGAGTGCTTTTTATATTGACCTCAACCCAGGCACACCTGGGGAGGGCTTGCCGGCAGGGTCAGGCTGCCCAGGTCAGCTAATCCTCAGCCCTCAGGGAATCATATTGCAGAAAATGGACCTCGCTAAGACAGAATATTCGCCAAGGAAAAAAAGCACACAATGCCATTTGCAGCACCGTAGATGAGTCTAGAGGTAATCACGTGACTTGGAGTAGGTCAGAAAGTGAAAGACACATATCATATCATATCACCTATAGGAGTTACCTATAAATTGATACCAGGGCAGATATTTCCACGGAGAAGGGCAATCACAGATTCATTAAACAAACTTATGGTTCACCAAAGGAAAGGTGTGAGGATTGAATTCATTACGATATTGGGGTTAACAGACATATAAAAACACAGTAGACGTATATAATCACCAAAGACCTACGGAGTACCAAGAGAAGACTACTCAACATTCTGTCATAACGAACATGGGAAAAGGATCCCAGGAAGAACAGACATATGTATATGTGTAAAAGAACCACCTCTTGCACACCTACAACAAGCTAAACGTTGTACTCAAACTTGCTCTAATAAAAAATAAAAAATTAAATTAAAAACACGAACAAGAATTAGTGAGAAAAACTTGAGGGGCTTTCTCCTGGTACATTCCGTTCTACATTCCAATCTAGAACGCGACTTCCATTGAGGCTCTGCTGCCCTAGTAACCAGATTTGGTAAGGGAGAACTGCTGCCACCTTGTGGCCGTTTCACACAACAGCAGCTTTAATCCCAGCGCTAATGGTCAGTGGATATTCCAAATCATTACAGGCCTGCAAATGACACCTGCCCTGAAAACAAATCCTGGGGTCATATATCGACCAAAAAATTCAAAAGACGTCCATATTTCAAAACGACAGTTTCAAGAGGCATATTTCACGCACATTAGTGTTCTGCTTCTTTTGATTTCTTTCTTTCTTTGTTAAAAAAATGGGAATGGAAAAAGGCAACCCTCAGAATGGGCGAAAATTTTCTCAAACGAATCAATGGACAAAGGTTTAATCTCCAAAATATATAAACAGCTCATGCACCTTAATATTAATAAAACAAACAACCCAATACAAAAATGGGCAGAAGATCTAAATAGACGTTTCTTCAAAGAAGACACAGAGATGGCCAAGACGCACATGAAAAGCTGCTCAACATCACTAATTATTAGAGAAATGCAAATCAAAACTACAATGAGGTAAGACCTCACACCTGTTAGAATCGGCATCATCAGATAATCTACAAACAACAAATTCTGGGGAGGGTGTGGACAAAAGGAACCCTCTTCCGCTATTGGTGGGAATGTAAATTGATACAGTCACTATGGAGAACAGTATGGAGGTTCCTTTAAAAAACTAAAAAGAGAATTACCATAGGATCCAGCAATCCCACTTCTGGGCATATACCCAGAGAAAACCATAAATCACAAAGACACATTCACCACAATGTTCATTGCAGCACTATTTACAATAGCCAGGTAATGGAAGCAACCTAAATGCCCACAGACAGACGAATGGATAAAGATGTGGTACATATATAAAATGGAATATTACTCAGCCATAAAAAGGAATGAAACTGAGTCATTTGTAGAGAAGTTGATGGATCTAGAGACTGTCATACAGAGTGAAGTAAGTCAGAAAGAGAAAAACAAATATTGTATATTAATGCCTATATGTGGAACCTAGAAAAATGCTACAGATGAACTGGTTTGCAGGGCAGAAATAGAGACACAGAGGTAGAGAACAAACGTATCGACAGAAAGTGGGGGAAGCCATGGGGTGGTGGTGGTGGGATGAGTTGGGAGATTGGGATTGACCTGTATACATGTCTATGCATAAAATAGATAACTAAGAATAACCTACTGTATAAAAAAAATAAATAAAATTAAATTTCAAAAATTTTAAAAATAAAATGTAAAAATAAAACAGAAAAAAAGTTCTTCCATTCACACTGATGTATTTATAAAAATGAATTATTTCCATGCTTATATCCATAAATACATAAAAGAGGAATAAAATCTAACTTGAACCAAAAAAGAAAAAAAAAACTGAACCTAACACTTATACAGAGGAAAACACTACCAAGGCACTTGCTCCAGTGGTAAACAATTCTGAAATTGGTCAGAGTTGGGGAATCATATCCCATACAGCCAGCAGCCCCACCTGCCCACGCAAGGAGCGTCCTTATTGCAAAGCTCGGGTTCCGTGCCGAGGCCTCTGTGAGTAAACGTGAGCTGAGCCCCAGGCCAGCTGCTGCTGAACTGTTCCCACCCTTCCCAGGTGAAACACCTGAATATGTACAAGGGCTTGAAAGCCTAGAGGAAGGGCCGTGGAGCCACACCAGCAAAAGCACGCAGGCCACCTTGGTGCCTGCAGGTCAGCCAGGATGGTCCTGGCCACGGGCGCTCTTCTGGAAGCTTTCCATTGCCCTGCCTGAGATACCCCTCCTGTCCCGGCCCCCACTCCTTTTTTTCCTTCCTCACCTCAGCCCGGAGAGATATTCCAGTGGAAATTATGTGTGACACATCCTCTTCTTTACAGGTGGCAGCCTGGCAACTCCTGCAGAAAGTCCAGCAGAGCCCCACTCACACCGGGCCACCCACAAAGCCGTGGACCCTCACACCCTCCCACCAGCACAGCCCCGAGACTGCTGACGGGGCAGAGAATATGGAGTCAGGCACAGCTGCAGGGGCTATTGCTGCCTGGAGTGCTGTTTATATTGACCTCAACCCAGGCACACCTGTGGAGGGCTTGCCGGCAGCGTCAGGCTGCCCAGGTCAGCTAATCCTCAGCCCTCAGGGAATCACATTGCAGAAAATGGACCTCGCTAAGACAGAATATTCGCCAAGGAAAAGAAGCACACAATGCCATTTGCAGCACCGTAGATGAGTCTAGAGGTAATCACGTGACTTGGAGTAAGTCAGAAAGTGAAAGACACATATCATATCATATCACTTATAGGTGTTACCTATAAATTGATACCAGGGCAGATATTTCCACGGAGAAGGGCAATCACAGATTCATTAAACAAACTTATGGTTCACCGAAGGAAAGGTGTGAGGATTGAATTAATTACGATATTGGGGTTAACAGACATATACAAACACAGTAGACATATATAATCACCAAAAACCTACGGAGTACCAAGAGAAGACAACTCAACATTCTGTCATAACGTACATGGGAAAAGGATCCCAGGAAGAACAAACATATGTATATGTGTAAAAGAACCACCTCTTGCACACCTACAACAAGCTAAACGTTGTACTCAAACTGGCTGTAATAAAAAATAAAAAATTAAATTAAAAACACGAACAAGAATTAGTGAGAAAAACTTGAGGGGCTTTCTCCTGGTACATTCCGTTCTACATTCCAATCTAGAACGTGACTTCCATTGAGGCTCTGCTGCCCTAGTAACCAGATTTGGTAAGGGAGAACTGCTGCCACCTTGTGGCCGTTTCACACAACAGCAGCTTTAATCCCAGCGCTAATGGTCAGTGGATATTCCAAATCATTACAGGCCTGTAACTGACACCTGCCCTGAAAACAAATCCTGGGGTCATATATCGACCAAAAAATTCAAAAGACGTCCATATTTCAAAACGACAGTTTCAAGAGGCATATTTCACGCACATTAGTGTTCTGATTCTTTTGCTTTCTTTCTTTCTTTGTTAAAAAAACAGGAATGGAAAAAGGTAACCCTCAGAAGGGGCGAAAATGTTCACAAACGAATCAATGGACAAAGGTTTAATCACCAATATATATATACAGCTCATGCAGCTTAATATTAATAAAACAAACAACCCAATACAAAAATGGGCAGAAGATCTAAATAGACGTTTCTTCAAAGAAGACACAGAGATGGCCAAGACGCACATGAAAATCTGCTCAACATCACTAATTATTAGAGAAATGCAAATCAAAACTACAATGAGGTAAGACCTCACACCTGTTAGAATCGGCATCATCAGATATTCTACAAACAACAAATTCTGGGGAGGGTGTGGACAAAAGGAACCCTCTTCCGCTATTGGTGGGAATGTAAATTGATACAGTCACTATGGAGAACAGTATGGAGGTTCCTTTAAAAAACTAAAAAGAGAATTACCATAGGATCCAGCAATCCCACTTCTGGGCATATACCCAGAGAAAACCATAAATCACAGAGACGCATTCACCACAATGTTCATTGCAGCACTATTTACAATAGCCAGGTAATGGAAGCAACCTAAATGCCCACAGACAGACGAATGGATAAAGATGTGGTACATATATAAAATGGAATATTACTCAGCCATAAAAAGGAATGAAACTGAGTCATTTGTAGAGAAGTTGATGGATCTAGAGACTGTCATACAGAGTGAAGTAAGTCAGAAAGAGAAAAACAAATATTGTATATTAATGCCTATATGTGGAACCTAGAAAAATGCTACAGATGAACTGGTTTGCAGGGCAGAAATAGAGACACAGAGGTAGAGAACAAACGTATCGACACAAAGTGGGGGAAGCCATGGGGTGGTGGTGGTGGGATGAGTTGGGAGATTGGGATTGACCTGTATACATGTCTATGCATAAAATAGATAACTAATAATAACCTACTGTATAAAAAAATAAATAAAATTAAATTTCAAATATTTTAAAAATAAAATGTAAAAATAAAACAGAAAAAAAGTTCTTCCATTCACACTGATGTGTTTATAAGAATGAATTATTTCCATGCTTATATCCATAAATACATAAAAGAGGAATAAAATCTAACTTGAACCAAAAAAGAAAAAAAAAACTGAACCTAACAGTTATACAGAGGAAAACACTACCAAGGCACTTGCTCCAGTGGTAAACAATTCTGAAATTGGTCAGAGGTGGGGAATAATCTCCCATAGAGCCAGCAGCCCCGCCCGCCCACGCAAGGAGCATCCTTATTGCAAAGCTGGGGGACCGTGCCGAGGCCTCTGTGAGTAAACGTGTGCTGAGCCCCAGGCCAGCTGCTGCTGAACTGTTCCCACCCTTCCCAGGTGAAACACCTGAATATGTACAAGGGCTTGAAAGCCTAGAGGAAGGGCCGTGGAGCCACACCAGCGACAGCACGCAGGCCACCTTGGTGCCTGCAGTTCAGCCAGGATGGTCCTGTCCACGGGCGCTCTTCTGGAAGCTTTCCATTGCCCTGCCTGAGATACGCCTCCTGTCCCGGCCCCCACTCCTTTTTTTCCTTCCTCACCTCAGCCCGGAGAGATATTCCAGTGGAAGTTATGGGTGACACATCCTCTTCTTTACAGGTGGCAGCCTGGCAACTCCTGCAGAAAGTCCAGCAGAGCCCCACTCACACCGGGCCACCCACAAAGCCGTGGACCCTCACACCCTCCCACCAGCACAGCCCCGAGACTGCTGACGGGGCAGAGAATATGGAGTCAGGCACAGCTGCAGGGGCTATTGCTGCCTGGAGTGCTGTTTATATTGACCTCAACCCAGGCACACCTGAGGAGGGCTTGCCGGCAGGGTCAGGCTGCCCAGGTCAGCTAATCCTCAGCCCTCAGGGAATCACATTGCAGAAAATGGACCTCGCTAAGACAGAATATTCGCCAGGGAAAAGAAGCACACAATGCCATTTGCAGCACCGTAGATGAGTCTAGAGGTAATCACGTGACTTGGAGTAAGTCAGAAAGTGAAAGACACATATCATATCATATCACTTATAGGTGTTACCTATAAATTGATACCAGGGCAGATATTTCCACGGAGAAGGGCAAACACAGATTCATTAAACAAACTTATGGTTCACCAAAGGAAAGGTGTGAGGATTGAATTCATTACGACATTCGGGTAAACAGACATATACAAACACAGTAGACATATATAATCACCAAAGACCTACGGAGTACCAAGAGAAGACTACTCAACATTCTGTCATAACGTACATGGGAAAAGGATCCCAGGAAGCACAGACATATGTATATGTGTAAAAGAACCACCTCTTGCACACCTACAACAAGCTAAACGTTGTACTCAAACTTGCTGTAATAAAAAATAAGAAATTAAATTAAAAACACGAACAAGAAGTAGTGAGACAAACTTGAGGCGCTTTCTCCTGGCACATTCCTTTCTAAATTCCAATCTAGAACGCGACTTCCATTGAGGCTCTGCTGCCCTAGTAACCAGATTTGGTAAGGGAGAACTGCTGCCACCTTGTGGCCGTTTCACACAACAGCAGCTTTAATCCCAGCGCTAATGGTCAGTGGATATTCCAAATCATTACAGGCCTGTAAATGACACCTGCCCTGAAAACAAATCCTGGGGTCATATATCGACCAAAAAATTCAAAAGACGTCCATATTTCAAAACAACAGTTTCAAGAGGCATATTTCACACACATTAGTGTTCTGATTCTTTTGCTTTCTTTCTTTCTTTGTTAAAAAAACGGGAATGGAAAAAGGTAACCCTCAGAAGGGGCGAAAACGTTCACAAACGAATCAATGGACAAAGGTTTAATCTCCAATATATATATACAGCTCATGCAGCTTAATATTAATACAACAAACAACCCAATACAAAAATGGGCAGAAGATCTAAATAGACGTTTCTTCAAAGAAGACACAGAGATGGCCAAGACGCACATGAAAAGCTGCTCAACATCACTAATTATTAGAGAAATGCAAATCAAAACTACAATGAGGTAAGACCTCACACCTGTTAGAATCGGCATCATCAGATAATCTACAAACAACAAATTCTGGGGAGGGTGTGGACAAAAGGAACCCTCTTCCGCTATTGGTGGGAATGTAAATTGATACAGTCACTATGGAGAACAGTATGGAGGTTCCTTTAAAAAACTAAAAAGAGAATTACCATAGGATCCAGCAATCCCACTTCTGGGCATATACCCAGAGAAAACCATAAATCACAGAGACACATTCACCACAATGTTCATTGCAGCACTATTTACAATAGCCAGGTAATGGAAGCAACCTAAATGCCCACAGACACACGAATGGATAAAGATGTTGTATATATATAAAATGGAATATTACTCAGCCATAAAAAGGAATGAAACTGAGTCATTTGTAGAGAAGTTGATGGATCTAGAGACTGTCATACAGAGTGAAGTAAGTCAGAAAGAGAGAAACAAATATTGTATATTAATGCCTATATGTGGAACCTAGAAAAATGCTACAGATGAACTGGTTTGCAGGGCAGAAATAGAGACACAGAGGTGGAGAACAAACGTATGGACACAAAGTGGGGGAAGCCATGGGGTGGTGGTGGTGGGATGAGTTGGGAGATTGGGATTGACCTGTATACATGTATATGCTTAAAATAGATAACTAATAATAACCTATTGTATAAAAATATAAATAAAATTATATTTCAAAATTTTTAAAAATAAAATGTAAAAATAAAACAGAAAAAAAGTTCTTCCATTCACACTGATGTATTTATAAGAATGAATTATTTCCATGCTTATATCTATAAATACATAAAAGAGGAATAAAATCTAACTTGAACCAAAAAAGAAAAAAAAAAAACTGAACCTAACAGTTATACAGAGGTAAACACTACCAAGGCACTTGCTCCAGTGGTAAACAATTCTGAAATTGGTCAGAGGTGGGGAATCATCTCCCATACAGCCAGCAGCCCCACCCGCCCAGGCAAGGAGCGTCCTTATTGCAAAGCTGGGGGACCGTGCCGAGGCCTCTGTGAGTAAACGTGAGCTGAGCCCCAGGCCAGCTGCTGCTGAACTGTTCCCACCCTTCCCAGGTGAAACACCTGAATATGTACAAGGGCTTGAAAGCCAAGAGGAAGGGCCGTGGTGCCACACAAGCGAAAGCACGCAGGCCAACTTGGTGCCTGCAGGTCAGCCAGGATGGTCCTGGCCACGGGCGCTCTTCTGGAAGCTTTCCATTGCCCTGCCTGATATACCCCTCCTGTCCCGGCCCCCACTCCTTTTTTTCCTTCCTCACCTCAGCCCGGAGAGATACTCCAGTGGAAGTTATGGGTGACACATCCTCTTTTTTACAGGTGGCAGCCTGGCAACTCCTGCAGAAAGGCCAGCAGAGCCCCACTCACACCGGGCCACCCACAAAGCCGTGGACCCTCACACCAGCACAGCCCCGAGACTGCTGACGGGGCAGAGAATATGGAGTCAGGCACAGCTGCAGGGGCTATTGCTGCCTGGAGTGCTGTTTATATTGACCTCAACCCAGGCACACCTGGGGAGGGCTTGCCGGCAGGGTCAGGCTGCCCAGGTCAGCTAATCCTCAGCCCTCAGGGAATCAAATTGCAGAAAATGGACCTCGTTAAGACAGAATATTAGCCAAGGAAAAAAAACACAATGCCATTTGCAGCACCGTAGATGAGTCTAGAGGTAATCACGTGACTTGGAGTAAGTCAGAAAGTGAAAGACACATATCATATCATATCACTTATAGGTGTTACCTATAAATTGATACCAGGGCAGATATTTCCACGGAGAAGGGCAATCACAGATTCATTAAACAAACTTATGGTTCAACAAAGGAAAGGTGTGAGGATTGAATTCATTATGATATTGGGGTTAACAGACATATACAAACACAGTAGACGTATATAATCACCAAAGACCTACGGAGTACCAAGAGAAGACTACTCAACATTCTGTCATAACGAACATGGGAAAAGGATCCCAGGAAGAACAGACATATGTGTATGTGTAAAAGAACCACCTCTTGCACACCTACAACAAGCTAAACGTTGTACTCAAACTTGCTGTAATAAAAAATAAAAAATTAAATTAAAAACACGAACAAGAATTAGTGAGACAAACTTGAGGGGCTTTCTCCTGGCACATTCCGTTCTACATTCCAATCTAGAATGCGACTTCCATTGAGGCTCTGCTGCCCTAGTAACCAGATTTGGTAAGGGAGAACTGCTGCCACCTGTGGCCGTTTCACACAACAGCAGCTTTAATCCCAGCGCTAATGGTCAGTGGATATTCCAAATCATTACAGGCCTGTAAATGACACCTGCCCTGAAAACAAATCCTGGGGTCATATATCGACGAAAAAATTCAAAAGACGTCCATATTTCAAAACGACAGTTTCAAGAGGCATATTTCACGCACATTAGTGTTCTGCTTCTTTTGCTTGCTTTCTTTCTTTGTTAAAAAAACGGGAATGGAAAAAGGCAACCCTCAGAATGGGCGAAAACGTTCACAAATGAATCAATGGACAAAGGTTTAATCTCCAATATATATAAACAGCTCATGCAGCTTAATATTAATACAACAAACAACCCAATACAAAAATGGGCAGAAGATCTAAATAGACGTTTCTTCAAAGAAGACACAGAGATGGCCAAGACGCACATGAAAAGCTGCTCAACATCACTAATTATTAGAGAAATGCAAATCAAAACTACAATGAGGTAAGACCTCACACCTGTTAGAATCGGCATCATCAGATAATCTACAAACAACAAATTCTGGGGAGGGGGTGGACAAAAGGAACCCTCTTCCGCTATTGGTGGGAATGTAAATTGATACAGTCACTATGGAGAACAGTATGGAGGTTCCTTTAAAAAACTAAAAACAGAATTACAATAGGATCCAGCAATCCCACTTCTGGGCATATACCCAGAGAAAACCATAAATCACAAAGACACATTCACCACAATGTTCACTGCAGCACTATTTACAATAGCCAGGTAATGGAAGCAACCTAAATGCCCAAAGACAGACGAATGGATAAAGATGTGGTACATATATAAAATGGAATATTACTCAGCCATAAAAATGAATGAAACTGGGTCATTTGTAGAGAAGTTGATGGATCTAGAGACTGTCATACAGAGTGAAGTAAGTCAGAAAGAGAAAAACAAATATTGTATATTAATGCCTATATGTGGAACCTAGAAAAATGCTACAGATGAACTGGTTTTCAGGGCAGAAATAGAGACACAGAGGTAGAGAACAAACGTTTCGACACAAAGTGGGGGAAGCCATGGGGTGGTGGTGGTGGGATGAGTTGGGAGATTGGGATTGACCTTTATACATGTCTATGCATAAAATAGATAACAAAGAATAACCTACTGTATAAAAAAAATAAATAAAATTAAATTACAAAAATTTTAAAAATAAAATGTAAAAATAAAACAAAAAATGTTCTTCCATTCACACTGATGTATTTATAAGAATGAATTATTTCCATGCTTATATCCATAAATACATAAAAGAGGAATAAAATCTAACTTGAACCAAAAAAGAAAAAAAAACACTGAACCTAACAGTTATACAGAGGAAAACACTACCAAGGCACTTGCTCCAGTGGTAAACAATTCCGAAATTGGTCAGAGGTGGGGAATCATCTCCCATAGAGCCAGCAGCCCCGCCCGCCCACGCAAGGAGCGTCCTTATTGTAAAGCTGGGGGACCGTGCCGAGGCCTCTGTGAGTAAACGTGAGCTGAGCCCCAGGCCAGCTGCTGCTGAACTGTTCCCACCCTTCCCAGGGAAATACCTGAATATGTACAAGGGCTTGAAAGCCTAGAGGAAGGGCCGTGGAGCCACACCAGCGACAGCACGCAGGCCACCTTGGTGCCTGCAGGTCAGCCAGGATGGTCCTGGCCACGGGCGCTCTTCTGGAAGCTTTCCATTGCCCTGCCTGAGATGCCCCTCCTGTCCCGGCCCCCACTCCTTTTTTTCCTTCCTCACCTCAGCCCGGAGAGATATTCCAGTGGAAGTTATGGGTGACACATCCTCTTCTTTACTGGTGGCAGCCTAGCAACTCCTGCAGAAAGTCCAGCAGAGCCCCACTCACACCGGGCCACCCACAAAGCCGTGGACCCTCACAACCTCCCACCAGCACAGCCCCGAGACTGCTGACGGGGCAGAGAATATGGAGTCAGGCACAGCTGCAGGGGCTATTGCTGCCTGGAGTGCTGTTTATATTGACCTCAACCCAGGCACACCTGGGGAGGGCTTGCTGGCAGGGTCAGGCTGCCCAGGTCAGCTAATCCTCAGCCCTCAGGGAATCACATTGCAGAAAATGGACCTCGCTAAGACAGAATATTCGCCAAGGAAAAGAAGCACACAATGCCATTTGCAGCACCGTAGATGAGTCTGGAGGTAATCACGTGACTTGGAGTAAGTCAGAAAGTGAAAGACACATATCATATCATATCACTTATAGGTGTTACCTATAAATTGATACCAGGGCAGATATTTCCACGGAGAAGGGCAATCACAGATTCATTAAACAAACTTATGGTTCACCAAAGGAAAGGTGTGAGGATTGAATTCATTACGATATTGGGGTTAACAGACATATGCAAACACTGTAGACATATATAATCACCAAAGACCTACGGAGTACCAAGAGAAGACTACTCAACATTCTGTCATAACGAACATGGAAAAGGATCCCAGGAAGAACAGACATATGTATATGTGTAAAAGAACCACCTCTTGCACACCTACAACAAGCTAAACGTTGTACTCAAAATTGCTGAAATAAAAAATAAAAAATTAAATTAAAAACACGAACAAGAAGTAGTGAGACAAACTTGAGGGGCTTTCTCCTGGCACATTCCGTTCTAAATTCCAATCTAGAACGCAACTTCCATTGAGGCACTGCTGCCATAATAACCAGATTTGGTAAGGGAAAACTGCTGCCACCTTGTGGCCGTTTCACACAACAGCAGCTTTAATCCCAGCGCTAATGGTCAGTGGATATTCCAAATCATTACAGGCCTGTAAATGACACCTGCCCTGAAAACAAATCCTGGGGTCATATATCGACCAAAAAATTCAAAAGACGTCCATATTTCAAAACGACAGTTTCAAGAGGCATATTTCACGCACATTAGTGTTCTGCTTCTTTTGCTTGCTTTCTTTCTTTGTTAAAAAAACGGGAATGGAAAAAGGCAACCCTCAGAATGGGCGAAAACGTTCACAAATGAATCAATGGACAAAGGTTTAATCTCCAATATATATAAACAGCTCATGCAGCTTAATATTAATACAACAAACAAACCAATACAAAAATGGGCAGAAGATCTAAATAGACGTTTCTTCAAAGAAGACACAGAGATGGCCAAGACGCACATGAAAAGCTGCTCAACATCACTAATTATTAGAGAAATGCAAATCAAAACTACAATGAGGTAAGACCTCACACCTGTTAGAATCGGCATCATCAGATAATCTACAAACAACAAATTCTGGGGAGGGGGTGGACAAAAGGAACCCTCTTCCGCTATTGGTGGGAATGTAAATTGATACAGTCACTATGGAGAACAGTATGGAGGTTCCTTTAAAAAACTAAAAACAGAATTACAATAGGATCCAGCAATCCCACTTCTGGGCATATACCCAGAGAAAACCATAAATCACAAAGACACATTCACCACAATGTTCACTGCAGCACTATTTACAATAGCCAGGTAATGGAAGCAACCTAAATGCCCAAAGACAGACGAATGGATAAAGATGTGGTACATATATAAAATGGAATATTACTCAGCCATAAAAATGAATGAAACTGGGTCATTTTTAGAGAAGTTGATGGATCTAGAGACTGTCATACAGAGTGAAGTAAGTCAGAAAGAGAAAAACAAATATTGTATATTAATGCCTATATGTGGAACCTAGAAAAATGCTACAGATGAACTGGTTTTCAGGGCAGAAATAGAGACACAGAGGTAGAGAACAAACGTTTCGACACAAAGTGGGGGAAGCCATGGGGTGGTGGTGGTGGGATGAGTTGGGAGATTGGGATTGACCTGTATACATGTCTATGCATAAAATAGATAACAAAGAATAACCTACTGTATAAAAAAAATAAATAAAATTAAATTACAAAAATTTTAAAAATAAAATGTAAAAATAAAACAAAAAATGTTCTTCCATTCACAGTGATGTATTTATAAGAATGAATTATTTCCATGCTTATATCCATAAATACATAAAAGAGGAATAAAATCTAACTTGAACCAAAAAAGAAAAAAAAACACTGAACCTAACAGTTATACAGAGGAAAACACTACCAAGGCACTTGCTCCAGTGGTAAACAATTCTGAAATTGGTCAGAGGTGGGGAATCATCTCCCATAGAGCCAGCAGCCCCGCCCGCCCACGCAAGGAGCGTCCTTATTGTAAAGCTGGGGGACCGTGCCGAGGCCTCTGTGAGTAAACGTGAGCTGAGCCCCAGGCCAGCTGCTGCTGAACTGTTCCCACCCTTCCCAGGGAAATACCTGAATATGTACAAGGGCTTGAAAGCCTAGAGGAAGGGCCGTGGAGCCACACCAGCGACAGCACGCAGGCCACCTTGGTGCCTGCAGGTCAGCCAGGATGGTCCTGGCCACGGGCGCTCTTCTGGAAGCTTTCCATTGCCCTGCCTGAGATACCCCTCCTGTCCCGGCCCCCACTCCTTTTTTTCCTTCCTCACCTCAGCCCGGAGAGATATTCCAGTGGAAGTTATGGGTGACACATCCTCTTCTTTACTGGTGGCAGCCTAGCAACTCCTGCCGAAAGTCCAGCAGAGCCCCACTCACACCGGGCCACCCACAAAGCCGTGGACCCTCACACCCTCCCACCAGCACAGCCCCGAGACTGCTGACGGGGCAGAGAATATGGAGTCAGGCACAGCTGCAGGGGCTATTGCTGCCTGGAGTGCTGTTTATATTGACCTCAACCCAGGCACACCTGGGGAGGGCTTGCCGGCAGGGTCAGGCTGCCCAGGTCAGCTAATCCTCAGCCATCAGGGAATCACATTGCAGAAAATGGACCTCGCTAAGACAGAATATTCGCCAAGGAAAAGAAGCACACAATGCCATTTGCAGCACCGTAGATGAGTCTAGAGGTAATCACGTGACTTGGAGTAAGTCAGAAAGTGAAAGACACATATCATATCATATCACTTATAGGTGTTACCTATAAATTGATACCAGGGCAGATATTTCCACGGAGAAGGGCAATCACAGATTCATTAAACAAACTTATGGTTCACCAAAGGAAAGGTGTGAGGATTGAATTCATTACGATATTGGGGTTAACAGACATATACAAACACAGTAGACATATATAATCACCAAAGACCTACGGAGTACCAAGAGAAGACTACTCACCATTCTGTCATAACGTACATGGGAAAAGGATCCCAGGAAGAACAGACATATGTATATGTGTAAAAGAACCACCTCTTGCACACCTACAACAAGCTAAACGTTGTACTCAAACTTGCTGTAATAAAAAATAAAAAATTAAATTAAAAACACGAACAAGAAGTAGTGAGACAAACTTGAGGGGCTTTCTCCTGGCACATTCCGTTCTACATTCCAATCTAGAACGCGACTTCCATTGAGGCTCTGCTGCCCTAGTAACCAGATTTGGTAAGGGAGAACTGCTGCCACCTTGTGGCCGTTTCACACAACAGCAGCTTTAATCCCAGCGCTAATGGTCAGTGGATATTCCAAATCATTACAGGCCTGTAAATGACACCTGCCCTGAAAACAAATCCTGGGGTCATATATCGACCAAAAAATTCAAAAGACGTCCATATTTCAAAATGACAGTTTCAAGAGGAATATTTCACGCACATTAGTGTTCTGATTCTTTTGCTTTCTTTCTTTCATTGTTAAAAAAACGGGAATGGAAAAAGGTAACCCTCAGAAGGGGCGAAAACGTTCACAAACGAATCAATGGACAAAGGTTTAATCTCCAATATATATATACAGCTCATGCAGCTTAATATTAATACAACAAACAACCCAATACAAAAATGGGCAGAAGATCTAAATAGACGTTTCTTCAAAGAAGACACAGAGATGGCTAAGACGCACATGAAAAGCTGCTCAACATCACTAATTATTAGAGAAATGCAAATCAAAACTACAATGAGGTAAGACCTCACACCTGTTAGAATCGGCATCATCAGATAATCTACAAACAACAAATTCTGGGGAGGGTGTGGACAAAAGGAACCCTCTTCCGCTATTGGTGGGAATGTAAATTGATACAGTCACTATGGAGAACAGTATGGAGGTTCCTTTCAAAAACTAAAAAGAGAATTACCATAGGATCCAGCAATCCCACTTCTGGACATATACCCTGAGAAAACCATAAATCACAGAGACACATTCACCACAATGTTCATTGCAGCACTATTTACAATAGCCAGGTAATGGAAGCAACCTAAATGCCCACAGACAGACGAATGGATAAAGATGTGGTACATATATAAAATGGAATATTACTCAGCCATAAAAAGGAATGAAACTGAGTCATTTGTAGAGAAGTTGATGGATCTAGAGACTGTCATACAGAGTGAAGTAAGTCAGAAAGAGAAAAACAAATATTGTATATTAATGCATATATGTGGAACCTAGAAATATGCTACAGATGAACTGGTTTGCAGGGCAGAAATAGAGACACAGAGGTAGAGAACAAACGTATGGACACAAAGTGGGGGAAGCCATGGGGTGGTGGTGGTCGGATGAGTTGGGAGGTTGGGATTGACCTGTATACATGTCTATGCATAAAATAGATAACTAATAATAACCAAGTGTATAAAAAAATAAATAAAATTAAATTTCAAAATTTTAAAAAATAAAATGTATAAATAAAACAGAAAAAAAGTTCTTCCATTCACACTGATGTATATATAAGAATGAATTATTTCCATGCTTATATCCATAAATACATAAAAGAGGAATAAAATCTAACTTGAACCAAAAAAGAAAAAAAAAACTGAACCTAACAGTTATACAGAGGAAAACACTACCAAGGCACTTGCTCCAGTGGTAAACAATTCTGAAATTGGTCAGAGGTGGGGAATCATCTCCCATACAGCCAGCAGCCCCACCCGCCCACGCAAGGAGCGTCCTTATTGCAAAGCTGGGGGACCGTGCCGAGGCCTCTGTGAGTAAACGTGAGCTGAGCCCCAGGCCAGCTGCTGCTGAACTGTTCCCACCCTTCCCAGGTGAAACACCTGAATATGTACAAGGGCTTGAAAGCCTAGAGGAAGGGCCGTGGAGCCACACCAGCGACAGCACGCAGGCCAACTTGGTGCCTGCAGGTCAGCCAGGATGGTCCTGGCCACGGGCGCTCTTCTGGAAGCTTTCCATTGCCCTGCCTGAGATACCCCTCCTGTCCCGGCCACCACTCCTTTTTTTCCTTCCTCACCTCAGCCCGGAGAGATACTCCAGTGGAAGTTATGGGTGACACATCCTCTTCTTTACAGATGGAAGCCTGGCAACTCCTGCAGAAAGTCCAGCAGAGCCCCACTCACACCGGGCCACCCACAAAGCCGTGGACCCTCACACCCTCCCACCAGCACAGCCGCGAGACTGCTGACGGGGCAGAGAATATGGAGTCAGGCACAGCTGCAGGGGCTATTGCTGCCTGGAGTGCTGTTTATATTGACCTCAACCCAGGCACACCTGGGGAGGGCTTGCCGGCAGGGTCAGGCTGCCCAGGTCAGCTAATCCTCAGCCCTCAGGTAATCACATTGCAGAAAATGGACCTCGCTAAGACAGAATATTCGCCAAGGAAAAGAAGCACACAATGCCATTTGCAGCACCGTAGATGAGTCTAGAGGTAATCACGTGACTTGGAGTAAGTCAGAAAGTGAAAGACACATATCATATCATATCACGTATAGGTGTTACCTATAAATTGATACCAGGGCAGATATTTCCACGGAGAAGGGCAATCACAGATTCATTAAACAAACTTATGGTTCACCAAAGGAAAGGTGTGAGGATTGAATTCATTACGATATTGGGGTTAACAGACATATACAAACACAGTAGACATATATAATCACCAAAGACCTACGGAGTACCAAGAGAAGACAACTCAACATTCTGTCATAACGTACATGGGAAAAGGATCCCAGGAAGAACAGACATATGTATATGTGTAAAAGAACCACCTCTTGCACACCTACAACAAGCTAAACGTTGTACTCAAACTGGCTGTAATAAAAAATAAAAAATTAAATTAAAAACACGAACAAGAATTAGTGAGAAAAACATGAGGGGCTTTCTCCTGGTACATTCCGTTCTACATTCCAATCTAGAACGCGACTTCCATTGAGGCTCTGCTGCCCTAGTAACCAGATTTGGTAAGGGAGAACTGCTGACACCTTGTGGCCGTTTCACACAACAGCAGCTTTAATCCCAGCGCTAATGGTCAGTGGATATTCCAAATCATTACAGGCCTGTGAATGACACCTGCCCTGAAAACAAATCCTGGGGTCTTATATCGACCAAAAAATTCAAAAGACGTCCATATTTCAAAACGACAGTTTCAAGAGGCATATTTCACGCACATTAGTGTTCTGATTCTTTTGCTTTCTTTCTTTCTTTGTTAAAAAAACGGGAATGGAAAAAGGTAACCCTCAGAAGGGGCGAAAACGTTCACAAACGAATCAATGGACAAAGGTTTAATCTCCAATATATATATACAGCTCATGCCGCTTAATATTAATACAACAAACAACCCAATACAAAAATGGGCAGAAGATCTAAATAGACGTTTCTTCAAAGAAGACACAGAGATGGCCAAGACGCACATGAAAAGCTGCTCAACATCACTAATTATTAGAGAAATGCAAATCAAAACTAAAATGAGGTAAGACCTCACACCTGTTAGAATCGGCATCATCAGATAATCTACAAACAACAAATTCTGGGGAGGGTGTGGACAAAAGGATCCCTCTTCCGCTATTGGTGGGAATGTAAATTGATACAGTCACTATGGAGAACAGTATGGAGGTTCCTTTAAAAAACTAAAAAGAGAATTACCATAGGATCCAGCAATCCCACTTCTGGGCATATACCCAGAGAAAACCATAAATCACAAAGACACATTCACCACAATGTTCATTGCAGCACTATTTACAATAGCCAGGTAATGGAAGCAACCTAAATGCCCACAGACAGACGAATGGATAAAGATGTGGTACATATATAAAATGGAATATTACTCAGCCATAAAAAGGAATGAAACTGAGTCATTTGTAGAGAAGTTGATGGATCTAGAGACTGTCATACAGAGTGAAGTAAGTCAGAAAGAGAAAAACAAATATTGTATATTAATGCCTATATGTGGAACCTAGAAAAATGCTACAGATGAACTGGTTTGCAGGGCAGAAATAGAGACACAGAGGTAGAGAACAAACGTATGGACACAAAGTGGGGGAAGCCATGGGGTGGTGGTGGTGGGATGAGTTGGGAGATTGGGATTGACCTGTATACATGTCTATGCATAAAATAGATAACTAATAATAACCTACTGTATAAAAAAAATAAATAAAATTAAATTTCAAAAATTTTAAAAATAAAATTTAAAAATAAAACAGAAAAAATGTTCTTCCATTCACACTGATGTATTTATAAGAATGAATTCTTTCCATGCTTATATCTATAAATACATAAAAGAGGAATAAAATCTATCTTGAACCCAAAAAGAAAAAAAAAAACTGAACCTAACAGTTATACAGAGGAAAACACTACCAAGGCACTTGCTCCAGTGGTAAACAATTCCGAAATTGGTCAGAGGTGGGGAATCATCTCCCATACAGCCAGCAGCCCCACCCGCCCACGCAAGGAGCGTCCTTATTGCAAAGCTGGGGGACCGTGCCGAGGCCTCTGTGAGTAAACGTGAGCTGAGCCCCAGGCCAGCTGCTGCTGAACTGTTCCCACCCTTCCCAGGTGAAACACCTGAATATGTACAAGGGCTTGAAAGCCTAGAGGAAGGGCCGTGGAGCCACACCAGCGACAGCACGCAGGCCACCTTGGTGCCTGCATGTCAGCCAGGATGGTCCTGGCCACGGGCGCTCTTCTGGAAGCTTTCCATTGCCCTGCCTGAGATACCCCTCCTGTCCCGGCACCCACTCCTTTTTTTCCTTCCTCACCTCAGCCCGGAGAGATATTCCAGTGGAAGTTATGGGTGACACATCCTCTTCTTTACAGGTGGCACCCTGGCAACTACTGCAGAAAGTCCAGCAGATCCCCACTCACACCGGGCCACCCACAAAGCCGTGGACCCTCACACCCTCCCACCAGCACAGCCCCGAGACTGCTGACGGGGCAGAGAATATGGAGTCTGGCACAGCTGAAGGGGCTATTGCTGCCTGGAGTGCTGTTTTTATTGACCTCAACCCAGGCACACCTGGGGAGGGCTTGCCGGCAGGGTCAGGCTGCCCAGGTCAGCTAATCCTCAGCCCTCAGGGAATCACATTGCAGAAAATGGACCTCGCTAAGACAGAATATTAGCCAAGGAAAAAAAGCACACAATGCCATTTGCAGCACCGTAGATGAGTCTAGAGGTAATCACGTGACTTGGAGTAAGTCAGAAAGTGAAAGACACATATCATATCATATCACTTATAGGTGTTACATATAAATGGATACCAGGGCAGATATTTCCACGGAGAAGGGCAATCACAGATTCATTAAACAAACTTATGGTTCACCAAAGGAAAGGTGTGAGGATTGGTTTCATTACAATATCGGGGTTAACAGACATATACAAACACAGTAGACGTATATAATCACCAAAGACCTACGGAGTACCAAGAGAAGGCTACTCAACATTCTGTCATTACGAACATGGGAAAAGGATCCCAGGAAGAACAGACATATGTATATGTGTAAAAGAACCACCTCTTGCACACCTACAACAAGCTAAACGTTGTACTCAAACTTGCTGTAATAAAAAATAAAAAATTAAATTAAAAACACGATCAAGAATTAGTGAGAAAAACTTGAGGGGCTTTCTCCTGGTACATTCCGTTCTACATTCCAATCTAGAACGCGACTTCCATTGAGGCCCTACTGCCCTAGTAACCAGATTTGGTAAGGGAGAACTGCTGCCACCTTGTGGCCGTTTCACACAACAGCAGCTTTAATCCCAGCGCTAATGGTCAGTGGATATTCCAAATCATTACAGGCCTGTAAATGACACCTGCCCTGAAAACAAATCCTGGGGTCATATATCGACCAAAAAATTCAAAAGACGTCCATATTTCAAAACGACAGTTTCAAGAGGCATATTTCACGCACATTAGTGTTCTGCTTCTTTTGATTTCTTTCTTTCTTTGTTAAAAAAACGGGAATGGAAAAAGGCAACCCTCAGAATGGGCGAAAACTTTCACAAACGAATCAATGGACAAAGGTTTAATCTCCAATATATATAAACAGCTCATGCAGTTTAATATTAATAAAACAAACAACCCAATACAAAAATGGGCAGAAGATCTAAATAGACGTTTCTTCAAAGAAGACACAGAGATGGCCAAGACGCACATGAAAAGCTGCTCAACATCACTAAAAATTAGAGAAATGCAAATCAAAACTACAATGAGGTAAGACCTCACACCTGTTAGAATCGGCATCATCCGATAATCTACAAACAACAAATTCTGGGGAGGGTGTGGACAAAAGGAACCCTCTTCCGCTATTTGTGGGAATGTAAATTGATACAGTCACTATGGAGAACAGTATGGAGGTTCCTTTCAAAAACTAAAAAGAGAATTACCATAGGATCCAGCAATCCCACTTCTGGGCATATACCCTGAGAAAACCATAAATCACAGAGACACATTCACCACAATGTTCATTGCAGCACTATTTACAATAGCCAGGTAATGGAAGCAACCTAAATGCCCACAGACAGACGAATGGATAAAGATGTGGTACATATATAAAATGGAATATTACTCAGCCATAAAAAGGAATGAAACTGGGTCATTTGTAGAGAAGTTGATGGATCTAGAGACTGTCATACAGAGTGAAGTAAGTCAGAAAGAGAAAAACAAATATTGTATATTAATGCCTATATGTGGAACCTAGAAAAATGCTACAGATGAACTGGTTTGCAGGGCAGAAATAGAGACACAGAGGTAGAGAACAAACGTATGGACACAAAGTGGGGGAAGCCATGGGGTGGTGGTGGTGGGATGAGTTGGGAGATTGGGATTGACCTGTATACATGTCTATGCATAAAATAGATAACTAATAATAACCTACTGTATAAAAAAAATAAATAAAATTAAATTTCGAAAATTTTAAAAATAAAATGTAAAAATAAAACAGAAAAAATGTTCTTCCATTCACACTGATGTATTTATAAGAATGAATTCTTTCCATGCTTATATCCATAAATACATAAAAGAGGAATAAAATCTAACTTGAACCAAAAAAGGAAAAAAAAAAACTGAACCTAACAGTTATACAGAGGAAAACACTACCAAGGCACTTGCTCCAGTGGTAAACAATTCCGAAATTGGTCAGAGGTGGGGAATCATCTCCCATAGAGCCAGCAGCCCCGCCCGCCCACGCAAGGAGCGTCCTTATTGCAAAGCTGGGGGACCGTGCCGAGGCCTCTGTGAGTAAACGTGAGCTGAGCCCCAGGCCAGCTGCTGCTGAACTGTTCCCACCCTTCCCAGGTGAAACACCTGAATATGTACAAGGGCTTGAAAGCCTAGAGGAAGGGCCGTGGAGCCACACCAGCGACAGCACGCAGGCCACCTTGGTGCCTGCATGTCAGCCAGGATGGTCCTGGCCACGGGCGCTCTTCTGGAAGCTTTCCATTGCCCTGCCTGAGATACCCCTCCTGTCCCGGCCCCCACTCCTTTTTTTCCTTCCTCACCTCAGCCCGGAGAGATATTCCAGTGGAAGTTATGGGTGACACATCCTCTTCTTTACAGGTGGCAGCCTGGCAACTCCAGCAGAAAGTCCAGCAGAGCCCCACTCACACCGGGCCACCCACAAAGCCGTGGACCCTCACACCCTCCCACCAGCACAGCCCCGAGACTGCTGACGGGGAAGAGAATATGGAGTCTGGCACAGCTGAAGGGGCTATTGCTGCCTGGAGTGCTGTTTATATTGACCTCAAACCAGGCACACCTGGGGAGGGCTTGCCGGCAGGGTCAGGCTGCCCAGGTCAGCTAATACTCAGCCCTCAGGGAATCACATTGCACAAAATGGACCTCGCTAAGACAGAATATTCGCCATGGAAAAGAAGCACACAATGCCATTTGCAGCACCGTAGATGAGTCTAGAGGTAATCACGTGACTTGGAGTAAGTCAGAAAGTGAAAGACACATATCATATCATATCACTTATAGGTGTTACCTATAAATTGATACCAGGGCAGATATTTCCACGGAGAAGGGCAATCACAGATTCATTAAACAAACTTATGGTTCACCAAAGGAAAGGTGTGAGGATTGAATTCATTACGATATTGGGGTTAACAGACATATACAAACACAGTAGACATATATAATCACCAAAGACCTACGGAGTACCAAGAGAAGACAACTCAACATTCTGTCATAACGTACATGGGAAAAGGATCCCAGGAAGAACAGACATATGTATATGTGTAAAAGAACCACCTCTTGCACACCTACAACAAGCTAAACGTTGTACTCAAACTGGCTGTAATAAAAAATAAAAAATTAAATTAAAAACACGAACAAGAATTAGTGAGAAAAACATGAGGGGCTTTCTCCTGGTACATTCCGTTCTACATTCCAATCTAGAACGCGACTTCCATTGAGGCTCTGCTGCCCTAGTAACCAGATTTGGTAAGGGAGAACTGCTGACACCTTGTGGCCGTTTCACACAACAGCAGCTTTAATCCCAGCGCTAATGGTCAGTGGATATTCCAAATCATTACAGGCCTGTAAATGACACCTGGCCTGAAAACAAATCCTGGGGTCTTATATCGACCAAAAAATTCAAAAGACGTCCATATTTCAAAACGACAGTTTCAAGAGGCATATTTCACGCACATTGGTGTTCTGATTCTTTTGATTTCTTACTTTCTTTGTTAAAAAAAACGGGAATGGAAAAGGGTAACCCTCAGAAGGGGCGAAAACATTCACAAACGAATCAATGGACAAAGGTTTAATCTCCAATATATATATACAGCTCATGCAGCTTAATATTAATACAACAAACAGCCCAATACAAAAATGGGCAGAAGATCTAAATAGACGTTTCTTCAAAGAAGACACAGAGATGGCCAAGACGCACATGAAAAGCTGCTCAACATCACTAATTATTAGAGAAATGCAAATCAAAACTACAATGAGGTAAGACCTCACACCTGTTAGAATCGGCATCATCAGATAATCTACAAACAACAAATTCTGGGGAGGGTGTGGACAAAAGGAACCCTCTTCCGCTATTGGTGGGAAAGTAAATTGATACAGTCACTATGGAGAACAGTATGGAGGTTCCTTTAAAAAACTAAAAAGAGAATTACCATAGGATCCAGCAATCCCACTTCTGGGCATATACCCAGAGAAAACCATAAATCACAGAGACACATTCACCACAATGTTCATTGCAGCACTATTTACAATAGCCAGGTAATGGAAGCAACCTAAATGCCCACAGACAGACGAATGGATAAAGATGTGGTACATATATAAAATGGAATATTACTCAGCCATAAAAAGGAATGAAACTGAGTCATTTGTAGAGAAGTTGATGGATCTAGAGACTGTCATACAGAGTGAAGTAAGTCAGAAAGAGAAAAACAAATATTGTATATTAATGCCTATATGTGGAACCTAGAAAAATGCTACAGATGAACTGGTTTGCAGGGCAGAAATAGAGACACAGAGGTAGAGAACAAACGTATGGACACAAAGTGGGGGAAGCCATGGGGTGGTGGTGGTGGGATGAGTTGGGAGATTGGGATTGACCTGTATACATGTCTATGCATAAAATAGATAACTAATAATAACCTAGTGTATAAAAAAATAAATAAAATTAAATTTCAAAATTTTAAAAAATAAAATGTCAAAATAAAACAGAAAAAAGTTTTTCCATTCACACTGATGTATTTATAAGAATGAATTATTTCCATGCTTATATCTATAAATACATAAAAGAGGAATAAAATCTAACTTGAACCCAAAAAGAAAAAAAAAAACTGAACCTAACAGTTATACAGAGGAAAACACTACCAAGGCACTTGCTCCAGTGGTAAACAATTCTGAAATTGGTCAGAGGTGGGGAATCATCTCCCATACAGCCAGCAGCCCCACCCGCCCACGCAAGGAGCGTCCTTATTGCAAAGCTGGGGGACCGTGCCGAGGCCTCTGTGAGTAAACGTGAGCTGAGCCCCAGGCCAGCTGCTGCTGAACTGTTCCCACCCTTCCCAGGTGAAACACCTGAATATGTACAAGGGCTTGAAAGCCTAGAGGAAGGGCCGTGGAGCCACACCAGCGAAAGCACGCAGGCCACCTTGGTGCCTGCAGGTCAGCCAGGATGGTCCTGGCCACGGGCGTTCTCCTGGAAGCTTTCCATTGCCCTGCCTGAGATACCCCTCCTGTCCCGGCCCCCACTCCTTTTTTTCCTTCCTCACCTCAGCCCGGAGAGATACTCCAGTGGAAGTTATGGGTGACACATCCTCTTCTTTACAGGTGGCAGCCTGGCAACACCTGCAGAAAGTCCAGCAGAGCCCCACTCACACCGGGCCACCCACAAAGCCGTGGACCCTCACACCCTCCCACCAGCACAGCCGCGAGACTGCTGACGGGGCAGAGAATATGGAGTCAGGTACAGCTGCAGGGGTTATTGCTGCCTGGAGTGCTGTTTATATTGACCTCAACCCAGGCACACCTGGGGAGGGCTTGCCGGCAGGGTCAGGATGCCCAGGTCAGCTAATCCTCAGCCCTCAGGGAATCACATTGCAGAAAATGGACCTCGCTAAGACAGAATATTCGCCAAGGAAAAAAAGCACACAATGCCATTTGCAGCACCGTAGATGAGTCTAGAGGTAATCACGTGACTAGGAGTAAGTCAGAAAGGGAAAGACACATATCATATCATATCACTTATAGGTGTTACCTATAAATGGATACCAGGGCAGATATTTCCACGGAGAAGGGCAATCACAGATTCATTAAACAAACTTATGGTTCACCAAAGGAAAGGTGTGAGGATTGGTTTCATTACAATATCGGGGTTAACAGACATATACAAACACAGTAGACGTATATAATCACCAAAGACCTACGGAGTACCAAGAGAAGGCTACTCAACATTCTGTCATAACGAACATGGGAAAAGGATCCCAGGAAGAACAGACATATGTATATGTGTAAAAGAACCACCTCTTGCACACCTACAACAAGCTAAACGTTGTACTCAAACTTGCTGCAATAAAAAATAAAAAATTAAATTAAAAACACGAACAAGAATTAGTGAGAAAAACTTGAGGGGCTTTCTCCTGGTACATTCCGTTCTACATTCCAATCTAGAACGCGACTTCCATTGAGGCCCTGCTGCCCTAGTAACCAGATTTGGTAAGGGAGAACTGCTGCCACCTTGTGGCCGTTTCACACAACAGCAGCTTTAATCCCAGCGCTAATGGTCAGTGGATATTCCAAATCATTACAGGCCTGTAAATGACACCTGCCCTGAAAACAAATCCTGGGGTCATATATCGACCAAAAAATTCAAAAGACGTCCATATTTCAAAACGACAGTTTCAAGAGGCATATTTCACGCACATTAGTGTTCTGCTTCTTTTGATTTCTTTCTTTCTTTGTTAAAAAAACGGGAATGGAAAAAGGCAACCCTCAGAAGGGGCGAAAACGTTCACAAACGAATCAATGGACAAAGGTTTAATCTCCAATATATATAAACAGCTCATGCAGTTTAATATTAATAAAACAAACAACCCAATACAAAAATGGGCAGAAGATCTAAATAGACGTTTCTTCAAAGAAGACACAGAGATAGCCAAGACGCACATGAAAAGCTGCTCAACATCACTAATAATTAGAGAAATGCAAATCAAAACTACAATGAGGTAAGACCTCACACCTGTTAGAATCGGCATCATCCGATAATCTACAAACAACAAATTCTGGGGAGGGTGTGGACAAAAGGAACCCTCTTCCGCTATTTGTGGGAATGTAAATTGATACAGTCACTATGGAGAACAGTATGGAGGTTCCTTTTAAAAACTAAAAACAGAATTACAATAGGATCCAGCAATCCCACTTCTGGGCATATACCCAGAGAAAACCATAAATCACAAAGACACATTCACCACAATGTTCATTGCAGCACTATTTACAATAGCCAGGTAATGGAAGCAACCTAAATGCCCACAGACAGACGAATGGATAAAGATGTGGTACATATATAAAATGGAATATTACTCAGCCATAAAAAGGAATGAAACTGGGTCATTTGTAGAGAAGTTGATGGATCTAGAGACTGTCATACAGAGTGAAGTAAGTCAGAAAGAGAAAAACAAATATTGTATATTAATGCCTATATGTGGAACCTAGAAAAATGCTACAGATGAACTGGTTTGCAGGGCAGAAATAGAGACACAGAGGTAGAGAACAAACGTATGGACACAAAGTGGGGGAAGCCATGGGGTGGTGGTGGTGGGATGAGTTGGGAGATTGGGATTGACCTGTATACATGTCTATGCATAAAATAGATAACTAATAATAAATTACTGTATAAAAAAATAAATAAAATTAAATTTCAAAAATTTTAAAACTAAAATGTAAAAATAAAACAGAAAAAATGTTCTTTCATTCACACTGATGTATTTATAAGAATGAATTCTTTCCATGCTTATATCCATAAATACATAAAAGAGGAATAAAATCTAACTTGAACCAAAAAAGAAAAAAAAAACTGAACCTAACAGTTATACAGAGGAAAACACTACCAAGGCACTTGCTCCAGTGGTAAACAATTCCGAAATTGGTCAGAGGTGGGGAATCATCTCCCATAGAGCCAGCAGCCCCGCCCGCCCACGCAAGGAGCGTCCTTATTGCAAAGCTGAGGGACCGTGCCGAGGCCGCTGTGAGTAAACGTGAGCTGAGACCCAGGCCAGCTGCTGCTGAACTGTTCCCACCCTTCCCAGGTGAAACACCTGAATATGTACAAGGGCTTGAAAGCCAAGAGGAAGGGACGTGGAGCCACACCAGCGACAGCACACAGGCCACCTTGGTGCCTGCAGGTCAGCCAGGATGGTCCTGGCCACGGGCGCTCTTCTGGAAGCTTTCCATTGCCCTGCCTGAGATACCCCTCCTGTCCCGGCCCCCACTCCTTTTTTTCCTTCCTCACCTCAGCCCGGAGAGATATTCCAGTGGAAGTTATGGGTGACACATCCTCTTCTTTACAGGTGGCAGCCTGGCAACTCCTGCAGAAAGTCCAGCAGAGCCCCACTCACACCGGGCCACCCACAAAGCCGTGGACCCTCACACCCTCCCACCAGCACAGCCCCGAGACTGCTGACGGGGCAGAGAATATGGAGTCAGGCACAGCTGCAGGGGCTATTGCTGCCTAGAGTGCTGTTTATATTGACCTCAACTCAGGCACACCTGGGGAGGGCTTGCCGGCAGGGTCAGGCTGCCCAGGTCAGCTAATCCTCAGCCCTCAGGGAATCACATTGCAGAAAATGGACCTCGCTAAGACAGAATATTCGCCAAGGAAAAGAAGCACACAATGCCATTTGCAGCACCGTAGATGAGTCTAGAGGTAATCACGTGACTTGGAGTAAGTCAGAAAGTGAAAGACACATATCATATCATATCACTTATAGGTGTTACCTAAAAATGGATACCAGGGCAGATATTTCCACGGAGAAGGGCAATCACAGATTCATTAAACAAACTTATGGTTCACCAAAGGAAAGGTGTGAGGATTGAATTCATTACGATATTGGGGTTAACAGACATATACAAACACAGTAGACATATATAATCACCAAAGACCTACGGAGTACCAAGAGGAGACTACTCAACATTCTGTCATAACGTACATGGGAAAAGGATCCCAGGAAGAACAGACATATGTATATGTGTAAAAGAACCACCTCTTGCACACCTACAACAAGCTAAACGTTGTACTCAAACGTGCTGTAATAAAAAATAAAAAAATTAAATTAAAAACACGAACAAGAATTAGTGAGAAAAACTTGAGGGGCTTTCTCCTGGTACATTCCGTTCTACATTCCAATCTAGAACGCGACTTCCATTGAGGCTCTGCTGCCCTAGTAACCAGATTTGGTAAGGGAGAACTGCTGCCACCTTGTGGCCGTTTCACACAACAGCAGCTTTAATCCCAGCGCTAATGGTCAGTGGATATTCCAAATCATTACAGGCCTGTAAATGACACCTGCCCTGAAAACAAATCCTGGGGTCATATATCGACCAAAAAATTCAAAAGACGTCCATATTTCAAAACGACAGTTTCAAGAGGCATATTTCACGCACATTAGTGTTCTGATTCTTTTGCTTTCTTTCTTTCTTTGTTAAAAAAACGGGAATGGAAAAAGGTAACCCTCAGAAGTGGCGAAAACGTTCACAAACGAATCAATGGACAAAGGTTTAATCTCCAATATATATATACAGCTCATGCAGCTTAATATTAATACAACAAACAACCCAATACAAAAATGGGCAGAAGATCTAAATAGACGTTTCTTCAAAGAAGACACAGAGATGGCCAAGAAGCACATGAAAAGCTGCTCAACATCACTAATTATTAGAGAAATGCAAATCAAAACTACAATGAGGTAAGACCACACACCTGTTAGAGTCAGCATCATCAGATAATCTACAAACAACAAATTCTGGGGAGGGTGTGGACAAAAGGAACCCTCTTCCGCTATTGGTGGGAATGTAAATTGATACAGTCACTATGGAGAACAGTATGGAGGTTCCTTTAAAAAACTAAAAGGAGAATTACCATAGGATCCAGCAATCCCACTTCTGGGCATATACCCAGAGAAAACCATAAATCACAAAGACACATTCACCACAATGTTCTTTGCAGCACTATTTACAATAGCCAGGTAATGGAAGCAACCTAAATGCCCACAGACAGACGAACGGATAAAGATGTGGTACATATATAAAATCGAATATTACTCAGCCATAAAAAGGAATGAAACTGGGTCATTTGTAGAGAACTTGATGGATCTAGAGACTGTCATACAGAGTGAAGTCAGTCAGAAAGAGAAAAACAAATAGTGTATATTAATGCCTATATGTGGAACCTAGAAAAATGGTACAGATGAACTGGTTTGCAGGGCAGAAATAGAGACACACAGGTAGAGAACAAACGTATGGACACAAAGTGGGGGAAGCCATGGGGTTGTGGTGTGGGATGAGTTGGGAGATTAGGATTGACCTGTATACATGTCTATGCATAAAATAGATAACTAATAATAACCTACTGTATAAAAAAATAAATAAAATTAAATTTCAAAATTTTTAAAAATAAAATGTAAAAATAAAACAGAAAAAAAGTTCTTGCTTTCACACTGATGTATTTATAAGAATGAATTATTTCCATGCTTATATCTATAAATACATAAAAGAGGAATAAAATCTAACTTGAACCACAAAAGAAAAAAATACCTGAACCTAACAGTTATACAGAGGAAAACACTACCAAGGCACTTGCTCCACTGGTAAACAATTCTGAAATTGGTCAGAGGTGGGGAATCATCTCCCATACAGCCAGCAGCCCCGCCCGCCCACGCAAGGAGCGTCCTTATTGCAAAGCTGGTGGACCGTTCCGAGGCCTCTGTGAGTAAACGTGAGCTGAGCCCCAGGCCAGCTGCTGCTGAACTTATCCCACCCTTCCCAGGTGAAACACCTGAATATGTACAAGGGCTTGAAAGCCTAGAGGAAGGGCCGTGGAGCCACACCAGCGACAGCACGCAGGCCAACTTGGCGCCTGCAGGTCAGCCAGGATGGTCCTGGCCACGGGCGCTCTTCTGGAAGCTTTCCATTGCCCTGCCTGAGATACCCCTCCTGTCCTGGACCCCACTCCTTTTTTTCCTTACTCACCTCAGCCCGGAGAGATATTCCAGTGGAAGTTATGGGTGACATATCCTCTTCTTTACTGGTGGCAGCCTGGCAACTCCTGCAGAAAGTCCAGCAGAGCCCCACTCACACCGGGCCACCCACAAAGCCGTGGACCCTCACACCCTCCCACCAGCACAGCCCCGAGACTGCTGACGGGGCAGAGAATATGGAGTCAGGCACAGCTGCAGGGGCTATTGCTGCCTGGAGTGCTGTTTATATTGACCTCAACAAAGGCACACCTGGGGAGGGCTTGCCGGCAGGGTCAGGCTGCCCAGGTCAGCTAATCCTCAGCCCTCAGGGAATCACATTGCAGAAAATGGACCTCGCTAAGACAGAATATTCACCAAGGAAAAAAAGGACACAATGCCATTTGCAGCACCGTAGATGAGTCTAGAGGTAATCACGTGACTTGGAGTAAGTCAGAAAGTGAAAGACACATATCATATCATATCACTTATAGGTGTTACTATAAATTGATACCAGGGCAGATATTTCCACGGAGAAGAGCAATCACAGATTCATTAAACAAACTTATGGTTCACCAAAGAAATGTTTGAGGATTGAATTCATTACGATATTGGGGTTAACAGACATATACAAACACAGTAGACGTATATAATCACCAAAGACCTACGGAGTACCAAGAGAAGACTACTCAACATTCTGTCATAACGTACATGGGAAAAGGATCCCAGGAAGAACAGACATATGTATATGCGTAAAAGAACCACCTCTTGCACACCTACAACAAGCTAAACGTTGTACTCAAACGTGCTGTAATAAAAAATAAAAAATTAAATTAAAAACACGAACAAGAAGTAGTGAGACAAACTTGAGGGGCTTTCTCCTGGCACATTCCGTTCTACATTCCAATCTAGAACACGACTTCCATTGAGGCTCTGCTGCCCTAGTAACCAGATTTGGTAAGGGAGAACTGCTGCCACCTTGTGGCCGTTTCACACAGCAGCAGCTTTAATCCCAGCGCTAATGGTCAGTGGATATTCCAAATCATTACAGGCCTGTAAATGACACCTGCCCTGAAAACAAATCCTGGGGTCATATATCGACCAAAAAATTCCAAAGACGTCCATATTTCAAAACGACAGTTTCAAGAGGCATATTTCACGCACATTAGTGTTCTGCTTCTTTTGCTTTCTTTCTTTCTTTGTTAAAAAAACGGCAATGGAAAACGGCAACCCTCAGAATGGGCGAAAACCTTCAAAAAACGAATCAATGGACAAATGTTTATTCTCCAATATATATAAACAGCTCACGCAGCTTAATATAAATAAAACAAACAACCCAATACAAAAATGGGCAGAAGATCTAAATTGACGTTTCTTCAAAGAAGACACAGAGATGGCCAAGACGCACATGAAAAGCTGCTCAACATCACTAATTATTAGAGAAATGCAAATCAAAAGTACAATGAGGTAAGACCTCACACCTCTTTGAATCGGCATTAACAGATAATCTACAAACAACAAATTCTGGGGAGGGTGTGGACAAAAGGAACCCTCTTCCGCTATTGGTGGGAATGTAAATTGATACAGTCACTATGGAGAACAGTATGGAGGTTCCTTTAAAAAACTAAAAAGAGAATTACCATAGGATCCAGCAATCCCACTTCTGGGCATATACCCAGAGAAAACCATAAATCACAAAGACACATTCCCCACAATGTTCATTGCAGCACTATTTACAATAGCCAGGTAATGGAAGCAACCTAAATGCCCACAGACAGACGAATGGATAAAGATGTGGTACATATATAAAATGGAATATTACTCAGCCATAAAAAGGAATGAAACTGGGTCATTTGTAGAGAAGTTGATGGATCTAGAGACTATCATACAGAGTGAAGTTAGTCAGAAAGAGAAAGACAAATATTGTATATCAATGCCTATATGTGGAACCTAGAAAAATGCTACAGATGAACTGGTTTGCAGGGCAGAAATAGAGACACAGAGGTAGAGAACAAACGTATGGACACAAATTGGGGGAAGACATGGGGTGGTGGTGGTGGGATGAGTTGGGAAATTAGGATTGACCTGTATACATGGATATGCATAAAATAGATAACTAATAATAACCTACTGTATAAAAAAATAAATAAAATTAAATTTCAAAATTTTTAAAAATAAAATGTAAAAATAAAACAGAAAAAAAGTTCTTCCATTCACACTGATGTATTTATAAGAATGAATTATTTCCATGCTTATATCTATAAATACATAAAAGAGGAATAAAATCTAACTTGAACCAAAAAAGAAAAAAAAAACTGAACCTAACAGTTATACAGAGGAAAACACTGCCAAGGCACTTGCTCCAGTGGTAAAGAATTCTGAAATTGGTCAGAGGTGGGGAATCATCTCCCATACAGCCAGCAGCCCCGCCCGCCCACGCAAGGAGCGTCCTTATTGCAAAGCTGGGGGACCGTGCCGAGGCCTCTGTGAGTAAACGTGAGCTGAGCCCCAGGCCAGCTGCTGCTGAACTGTTCCCACCCTTCCCAGGTGAAACACCTGAATATGTACAAGGGCTTGAAAGCCTAGAGGAAGGGCCGTGGAGCCACACCAGCGACAGCACGCAGGCCAACTTGGCGCCTGCAGGTCAGCCAGGATGGTCCTGGCCACGGGCGCTCTTCTGGAAGC
>NW_027671315.1:0-73524 GCF_964165515.1 Mesoplodon bidens
CTTTGAAATTTTTGGTCGATATGTGACCCCAGCATTTGTTTTCAGGGCAGGTGTCATTTACGGGCCTGCAATGATTTTGAATATCAACTGACCATTAGCGCTGGGATTAAAGCTGCTGTTGTGTGAAACGGCCACAAGGTGGCAGCAGTTCTCCCTTACCAATTCTGGTTACTAGGGCAAGAGAGCCTCAATGGAAGTCGTGTTCTAGATTGGAATTTAGAATGGAATGTGCCAGGAGAAAGCCCCTCAAGTTTGTCTCCCTACTTCTTGTTCGTGTTTTTAATTTAATTTTTATTTTTTATTACAGCAAGTTTGATTACAATGTTTGGCTTGTTGGAGGTGTGGAAGATGTGGTTGGTTCTTTTACACATATACACATGTCTGTTTTTCCTGGGATCCTTTTCTCATGTACGTTATGACAGAATGTTGAGTAGTCTTTTGGTATTCCGTAGGTCTTTGGTGATTATATATGTCACCTGTGTTTGTATAAGTCTGTTAACCCCGATATCGTAATGAAACCAATCCTCACACCTTTCCATTGGTGAACCATAAGTTTGTTTAATGAATCTCTGATTGCCCTTCTCGGTGGAAATATCTGCCCTGGTATCCATTTTTAGGTAACACCTATAAGTGATATGATATGATATGTGTCTTTCACTTTCTGACTTACTGCAAGTCACGTGATTACCTCTAGACTCATCTACAGTGGTGCAAATGGCATTGTGTTCTTTTTTTCCTTGGCTTCTCTTCTGCCTTAGCGAGGTCCGTTTTCAACAATGTGATTGCCTGAGTGTTGTGGATTAGCTGACCTGGGCAGCCTTACCCTGCCGCCCAGCCCTCCCCAGGTGTGCCTGGTTGAGGTCAATATAAACAGCGCTCCAGGCAGCAATAGCCCCTGAAGCTGTTCCTGACTCCATATTCTCTGCCCCGTCAGCAGTCTCGGGGCGGTGCTGGTGGGAGGGAATGAGGGGCCACAGCTTTGTTGGTGGCCCGGTGTGAGTGGGGTTCTGCTGGCCTTTCTGCAGGAGTTGCCAGGCTGCCACCTGTAAAGAAGAGGATGTGTCACCCATACCTTCCGCTGGAATTTCTCTCCGGACAGAGGTGAGGAAGGAAAAAAGCAGTGGGGGCCGGGACAGGTGGGGTATCTCAGGCAGGACAATGGAAAGCTTCCGGAAGAGCGCCCGGGGGCAGGACCACCCTGGCTGGCCTGCAGGCACCAAGTTGGCCTGCGTGCTGTTGCTGGTGTGGCTCCATGGCCCTTCCTCTAGTCTTTCAAGCCCTTGTACATATTCAGGTGTTTTACCTGGGAAGGGTGGGAACAGTTCAGCAGCAGCTGGCCTGGGGCTCAGCTCACCTTTATTCAGAGATGCCTCTGCACGATCCCCCAGCTTTGCAATGAGGACGCTCCTTGCGTGGGGTGTGGGTTGCTGGCTGTATGGGAGATGATTCCCCACCTCAGACCCATTTCAGAATTGTTTACCGCTGGAGCAAGTGCCCTGATAGGGTTTTCCTCTGTATAACTGGTGGGTTCAGGTTTTTTTTTTTCTTTTATGGTTCAAGTTAGATTTTATTCCTCTTTTATGTATTTATAGATATAAGCATGGAAATAATTCATTCCTGTAAATACATCTGTGTGAAGGGAAGAACTTTTTTCTGTATTATTTTTAAATATTATTTTTTTTAATTTTGAAATTTAATTTTATTTATTTTTTTATACAGCAGGTTATTATTAGTTATGTATTTTATGCATATACATGTATGCAGGTCAATCCCAATCTCCCAACTCATCCCACCACCACCACACCATGGCTTCCCACACTTGGTGTCCATACGTTTGTTCTCTACCTCTGTCTCTATTTCTTCCCTGCAAACCAGTTCATCTGTACCAGTTTTTAGGTTCCACATATATGCATTAATATACAATATTTGTTTTCCTCTTTCTGACTGACTTCATTCTGTATGACAGTCTCTAGATCCATCGATGTCTCTACAAATGACCCAGTTTCATTCCGTTTTATGGCTGAGTAATATTCCATTTTATACATGTACCACATCTTTATCCATTCATCTGTCTGTGGGCATTTAGGTTGCTTCCATTACCTGGCTATTGTAAATAGTGCTGCAATGAACATTGTGGTGAATGTGCCTTTTTGATTTATGGTGTTCTTTGGGTATATGCCCAGAAGTGGGATTGCTGGATCAGATGGTAATTCTATTTCTAGTTTTTTTTTTAATGAAACTCCATACTGTTCTCCATAGTGACTGTATCAATTTACATTCCCACCAATAGTGGAAGAGGGCTCCTTTTGTCCACACCCTCCCCAGAATTTGTTGTCTGTAGATTTTCTGATGATGCCGATTCTAACAGTGTGAGGTGATACCTCATTGTAGTTTTGATTTGCATTTCTCTAATAATTAGTGCTGTTGAGCAGCTTTTCATGTGCGTCTTGGCCATCTCTGTGTCTTCTTTGAAGAAACGTATCTTTAGATCTTCTGCCCATTTTTGTATTGGGTTGTTTGTTTTTTTTAATATTAAGCTGCATGAGCTGTTTATATATATTGGAGATTAAACCTTTGTCCATTGATTCGTTTGCAACTTTTCGCCCCTTCTGAGGGATGCCTTTTTCCATTCCCGTTTTTTTAACCAAAAAGGAAAGAAAGAAAAAGAAGCAGAAAACTAATGTGCATAAAATATGCCTTTTGAAATGGTCGTTTTGAAATATGGACGTCCTTTGAAATTTTTGGTCGATATGTGACCCCAGCATTTGTTTTCAGGGCAGGTGTCATTTACGGGCCTGCAATGATTTTGAATATCAACTGACCATTAGCGCTGGGATTAAAGCTGCTGTTGTGTGAAACGGCCACAAGGTGGCAGCAGTTCTCCCTTACCAATTCTGGTTACTAGGGCAAGAGAGCCTCAATGGAAGTCGTGTTCTAGATTGGAATTTAGAATGGAATGTGCCAGGAGAAAGCCCCTCAAGTTTGTCTCCCTACTTCTTGTTCGTGTTTTTAATTTAATTTTTATTTTTTATTACAGCAAGTTTGATTACAATGTTTGGCTTGTTGGAGGTGTGGAAGATGTGGTTGGTTCTTTTACACATATACACATGTCTGTTTTTCCTGGGATCCTTTTCTCATGTACGTTATGACAGAATGTTGAGTAGTCTTTTGGTATTCCGTAGGTCTTTGGTGATTATATATGTCACCTGTGTTTGTATAAGTCTGTTAACCCCGATATCGTAATGAAACCAATCCTCACACCTTTCCATTGGTGAACCATAAGTTTGTTTAATGAATCTCTGATTGCCCTTCTCGGTGGAAATATCTGCCCTGGTATCCATTTTTAGGTAACACCTATAAGTGATATGATATGATATGTGTCTTTCACTTTCTGACTTACTGCAAGTCACGTGATTACCTCTAGACTCATCTACGGTGGTGCAAATGGCATTGTGTTCTTTTTTTCCTTGGCTTCTCTTCTGCCTTAGCGAGGTCCGTTTTCAACAATGTGATTGCCTGAGTGTTGTGGATTAGCTGACCTGGGCAGCCTTACCCTGCCGCCCAGCCCTCCCCAGGTGTGCCTGGTTGAGGTCAATATAAACAGCGCTCCAGGCAGCAATAGCCCCTGAAGCTGTTCCTGACTCCATATTCTCTGCCCCGTCAGCAGTCTCGGGGCGGTGCTGGTGGGAGGGAATGAGGGGCCACAGCTTTGTTGGTGGCCCGGTGTGAGTGGGGTTCTGCTGGCCTTTCTGCAGGAGTTGCCAGGCTGCCACCTGTAAAGAAGAGGATGTGTCACCCATACCTTCCGCTGGAATTTCTCTCCGGACAGAGGTGAGGAAGGAAAAAAGCAGTGGGGGCCGGGACAGGTGGGGTATCTCAGGCAGGACAATGGAAAGCTTCCGGAAGAGCGCCCGGGGGCAGGACCACCCTGGCTGGCCTGCAGGCACCAAGTTGGCCTGCGTGCTGTTGCTGGTGTGGCTCCATGGCCCTTCCTCTAGTCTTTCAAGCCCTTGTACATATTCAGGTGTTTTACCTGGGAAGGGTGGGAACAGTTCAGCAGCAGCTGGCCTGGGGCTCAGCTCACCTTTATTCAGAGATGCCTCTGCACGATCCCCCAGCTTTGCAATGAGGACGCTCCTTGCGTGGGGTGTGGGTTGCTGGCTGTATGGGAGATGATTCCCCACCTCAGACCCATTTCAGAATTGTTTACCGCTGGAGCAAGTGCCCTGATAGGGTTTTCCTCTGTATAACTGGTGGGTTCAGGTTTTTTTTTTTCTTTTATGGTTCAAGTTAGATTTTATTCCTCTTTTATGTATTTATAGATATAAGCATGGAAATAATTCATTCCTGTAAATACATCTGTGTGAAGGGAAGAACTTTTTTCTGTATTATTTTTAAATATTATTTTTTTTAATTTTGAAATTTAATTTTATTTATTTTTTTATACAGCAGGTTATTATTAGTTATGTATTTTATGCATATACATGTATGCAGGTCAATCCCAATCTCCCAACTCATCCCACCACCACCACACCATGGCTTCCCACACTTGGTGTCCATACGTTTGTTCTCTACCTCTGTCTCTATTTCTTCCCTGCAAACCAGTTCATCTGTACCAGTTTTTAGGTTCCACATATATGCATTAATATACAATATTTGTTTTCCTCTTTCTGACTGACTTCATTCTGTATGACAGTCTCTAGATCCATCGATGTCTCTACAAATGACCCAGTTTCATTCCGTTTTATGGCTGAGTAATATTCCATTTTATACATGTACCACATCTTTATCCATTCATCTGTCTGTGGGCATTTAGGTTGCTTCCATTACCTGGCTATTGTAAATAGTGCTGCAATGAACATTGTGGTGAATGTGCCTTTTTGATTTATGGTGTTCTTTGGGTATATGCCCAGAAGTGGGATTGCTGGATCAGATGGTAATTCTATTTCTAGTTTTTTTTTTAACGAAACTCCATACTGTTCTCCATAGTGACTGTATCAATTTACATTCCCACCAATAGTGGAAGAGGGCTCCTTTTGTCCACACCCTCCCCAGAATTTGTTGTCTGTAGATTTTCGGATGATGCCGATTCTAACAGTGTGAGGTGATACCTCATTGTAGTTTTGATTTGCATTTCTCTAATAATTAGTGCTGTTGAGCAGCTTTTCATGTGCGTCTTGGCCATCTCTGTGTCTTCTTTGAAGAAACGTATCTTTAGATCTTCTGCCCATTTTTGTATTGGGTTGTTTGTTTTTTTTAATATTAAGCTGCATGAGCTGTTTATATATATTGGAGATTAAACCTTTGTCCATTGATTCGTTTGCAACTTTTCGCCCCTTCTGAGGGATGCCTTTTTCCATTCCCGTTTTTTTAACCAAAAAGGAAAGAAAGAAAAAGAAGCAGAAAACTAATGTGCATAAAATATGCCTTTTGAAATGGTCGTTTTGAAATATGGACGTCCTTTGAAATTTTTGGTCGATATGTGACCCCAGCATTTGTTTTCAGGGCAGGTGTCATTTACGGGCCTGCAATGATTTTGAATATCAACTGACCATTAGCGCTGGGATTAAAGCTGCTGTTGTGTGAAACGGCCACAAGGTGGCAGCAGTTCTCCCTTACCAATTCTGGTTACTAGGGCAAGAGAGCCTCAATGGAAGTCGTGTTCTAGATTGGAATTTAGAATGGAATGTGCCAGGAGAAAGCCCCTCAAGTTTGTCTCCCTACTTCTTGTTCGTGTTTTTAATTTAATTTTTATTTTTTATTACAGCAAGTTTGATTACAATGTTTGGCTTGTTGGAGGTGTGGAAGATGTGGTTGGTTCTTTTACACATATACACATGTCTGTTTTTCCTGGGATCCTTTTCTCATGTACGTTATGACAGAATGTTGAGTAGTCTTTTGGTATTCCGTAGGTCTTTGGTGATTATATATGTCACCTGTGTTTGTATAAGTCTGTTAACCCCGATATCGTAATGAAACCAATCCTCACACCTTTCCATTGGTGAACCATAAGTTTGTTTAATGAATCTCTGATTGCCCTTCTCGGTGGAAATATCTGCCCTGGTATCCATTTTTAGGTAACACCTATAAGTGATATGATATGATATGTGTCTTTCACTTTCTGACTTACTGCAAGTCACGTGATTACCTCTAGACTCATCTACGGTGGTGCAAATGGCATTGTGTCCTTTTTTTCCTTGGCTTCTCTTCTGCCTTAGCGAGGTCCGTTTTCAACAATGTGATTGCCTGAGTGTTGTGGATTAGCTGACCTGGGCAGCCTTACCCTGCCGCCCAGCCCTCCCCAGGTGTGCCTGGTTGAGGTCAATATAAACAGCGCTCCAGGCAGCAATAGCCCCTGAAGCTGTTCCTGACTCCATATTCTCTGCCCCGTCAGCAGTCTCGGGGCGGTGCTGGTGGGAGGGAATGAGGGGCCACAGCTTTGTTGGTGGCCCGGTGTGAGTGGGGTTCTGCTGGCCTTTCTGCAGGAGTTGCCAGGCTGCCACCTGTAAAGAAGAGGATGTGTCACCCATACCTTCCGCTGGAATTTCTCTCCGGACAGAGGTGAGGAAGGAAAAAAGCAGTGGGGGCCGGGACAGGTGGGGTATCTCAGGCAGGACAATGGAAAGCTTCCGGAAGAGCGCCCGGGGGCAGGACCACCCTGGCTGGCCTGCAGGCACCAAGTTGGCCTGCGTGCTGTTGCTGGTGTGGCTCCATGGCCCTTCCTCTAGTCTTTCAAGCCCTTGTACATATTCAGGTGTTTTACCTGGGAAGGGTGGGAACAGTTCAGCAGCAGCTGGCCTGGGGCTCAGCTCACCTTTATTCAGAGATGCCTCTGCACGATCCCCCAGCTTTGCAATGAGGACGCTCCTTGCGTGGGGTGTGGGTTGCTGGCTGTATGGGAGATGATTCCCCACCTCAGACCCATTTCAGAATTGTTTACCGCTGGAGCAAGTGCCCTGATAGGGTTTTCCTCTGTATAACTGGTGGGTTCAGGTTTTTTTTTTTCTTTTATGGTTCAAGTTAGATTTTATTCCTCTTTTATGTATTTATAGATATAAGCATGGAAATAATTCATTCCTGTAAATACATCTGTGTGAAGGGAAGAACTTTTTTCTGTATTATTTTTAAATATTATTTTTTTTAATTTTGAAATTTAATTTTATTTATTTTTTTATACAGCAGGTTATTATTAGTTATGTATTTTATGCATATACATGTATGCAGGTCAATCCCAATCTCCCAACTCATCCCACCACCACCACACCATGGCTTCCCACACTTGGTGTCCATACGTTTGTTCTCTACCTCTGTCTCTATTTCTTCCCTGCAAACCAGTTCATCTGTACCAGTTTTTAGGTTCCACATATATGCATTAATATACAATATTTGTTTTCCTCTTTCTGACTGACTTCATTCTGTATGACAGTCTCTAGATCCATCGATGTCTCTACAAATGACCCAGTTTCATTCCGTTTTATGGCTGAGTAATATTCCATTTTATACATGTACCACATCTTTATCCATTCATCTGTCTGTGGGCATTTAGGTTGCTTCCATTACCTGGCTATTGTAAATAGTGCTGCAATGAACATTGTGGTGAATGTGCCTTTTTGATTTATGGTGTTCTTTGGGTATATGCCCAGAAGTGGGATTGCTGGATCAGATGGTAATTCTATTTCTAGTTTTTTTTTTAACGAAACTCCATACTGTTCTCCATAGTGACTGTATCAATTTACATTCCCACCAATAGTGGAAGAGGGCTCCTTTTGTCCACACCCTCCCCAGAATTTGTTGTCTGTAGATTTTCGGATGATGCCGATTCTAACAGTGTGAGGTGATACCTCATTGTAGTTTTGATTTGCATTTCTCTAATAATTAGTGCTGTTGAGCAGCTTTTCATGTGCGTCTTGGCCATCTCTGTGTCTTCTTTGAAGAAACGTATCTTTAGATCTTCTGCCCATTTTTGTATTGGGTTGTTTGTTTTTTTTAATATTAAGCTGCATGAGCTGTTTATATATATTGGAGATTAAACCTTTGTCCATTGATTCGTTTGCAACTTTTCGCCCCTTCTGAGGGATGCCTTTTTCCATTCCCGTTTTTTTAACCAAAAAGGAAAGAAAGAAAAAGAAGCAGAAAACTAATGTGCATAAAATATGCCTTTTGAAATGGTCGTTTTGAAATATGGACGTCCTTTGAAATTTTTGGTCGATATGTGACCCCAGCATTTGTTTTCAGGGCAGGTGTCATTTACGGGCCTGCAATGATTTTGAATATCAACTGACCATTAGCGCTGGGATTAAAGCTGCTGTTGTGTGAAACGGCCACAAGGTGGCAGCAGTTCTCCCTTACCAATTCTGGTTACTAGGGCAAGAGAGCCTCAATGGAAGTCGTGTTCTAGATTGGAATTTAGAATGGAATGTGCCAGGAGAAAGCCCCTCAAGTTTGTCTCCCTACTTCTTGTTCGTGTTTTTAATTTAATTTTTATTTTTTATTACAGCAAGTTTGATTACAATGTTTGGCTTGTTGGAGGTGTGGAAGATGTGGTTGGTTCTTTTACACATATACACATGTCTGTTTTTCCTGGGATCCTTTTCTCATGTACGTTATGACAGAATGTTGAGTAGTCTTTTGGTATTCCGTAGGTCTTTGGTGATTATATATGTCACCTGTGTTTGTATAAGTCTGTTAACCCCGATATCGTAATGAAACCAATCCTCACACCTTTCCATTGGTGAACCATAAGTTTGTTTAATGAATCTCTGATTGCCCTTCTCGGTGGAAATATCTGCCCTGGTATCCATTTTTAGGTAACACCTATAAGTGATATGATATGATATGTGTCTTTCACTTTCTGACTTACTGCAAGTCACGTGATTACCTCTAGACTCATCTACGGTGGTGCAAATGGCATTGTGTTCTTTTTTTCCTTGGCTTCTCTTCTGCCTTAGCGAGGTCCGTTTTCAACAATGTGATTGCCTGAGTGTTGTGGATTAGCTGACCTGGGCAGCCTTACCCTGCCGCCCAGCCCTCCCCAGGTGTGCCTGGTTGAGGTCAATATAAACAGCGCTCCAGGCAGCAATAGCCCCTGAAGCTGTTCCTGACTCCATATTCTCTGCCCCGTCAGCAGTCTCGGGGCGGTGCTGGTGGGAGGGAATGAGGGGCCACAGCTTTGTTGGTGGCCCGGTGTGAGTGGGGTTCTGCTGGCCTTTCTGCAGGAGTTGCCAGGCTGCCACCTGTAAAGAAGAGGATGTGTCACCCATACCTTCCGCTGGAATTTCTCTCCGGACAGAGGTGAGGAAGGAAAAAAGCAGTGGGGGCCGGGACAGGTGGGGTATCTCAGGCAGGACAATGGAAAGCTTCCGGAAGAGCGCCCGGGGGCAGGACCACCCTGGCTGGCCTGCAGGCACCAAGTTGGCCTGCGTGCTGTTGCTGGTGTGGCTCCATGGCCCTTCCTCTAGTCTTTCAAGCCCTTGTACATATTCAGGTGTTTTACCTGGGAAGGGTGGGAACAGTTCAGCAGCAGCTGGCCTGGGGCTCAGCTCACCTTTATTCAGAGATGCCTCTGCACGATCCCCCAGCTTTGCAATGAGGACGCTCCTTGCGTGGGGTGTGGGTTGCTGGCTGTATGGGAGATGGTTCCCCACCTCAGACCCATTTCAGAATTGTTTACCGCTGGAGCAAGTGCCCTGATAGGGTTTTCCTCTGTATAACTGGTGGGTTCAGGTTTTTTTTTTTCTTTTATGGTTCAAGTTAGATTTTATTCCTCTTTTATGTATTTATAGATATAAGCATGGAAATAATTCATTCCTGTAAATACATCTGTGTGAAGGGAAGAACTTTTTTCTGTATTATTTTTAAATATTATTTTTTTTAATTTTGAAATTTAATTTTATTTATTTTTTTATACAGCAGGTTATTATTAGTTATGTATTTTATGCATATACATGTATGCAGGTCAATCCCAATCTCCCAACTCATCCCACCACCACCACACCATGGCTTCCCACACTTGGTGTCCATACGTTTGTTCTCTACCTCTGTCTCTATTTCTTCCCTGCAAACCAGTTCATCTGTACCAGTTTTTAGGTTCCACATATATGCATTAATATACAATATTTGTTTTCCTCTTTCTGACTGACTTCATTCTGTATGACAGTCTCTAGATCCATCGATGTCTCTACAAATGACCCAGTTTCATTCCGTTTTATGGCTGAGTAATATTCCATTTTATACATGTACCACATCTTTATCCATTCATCTGTCTGTGGGCATTTAGGTTGCTTCCATTACCTGGCTATTGTAAATAGTGCTGCAATGAACATTGTGGTGAATGTGCCTTTTTGATTTATGGTGTTCTTTGGGTATATGCCCAGAAGTGGGATTGCTGGATCAGATGGTAATTCTATTTCTAGTTTTTTTTTTAACGAAACTCCATACTGTTCTCCATAGTGACTGTATCAATTTACATTCCCACCAATAGTGGAAGAGGGCTCCTTTTGTCCACACCCTCCCCAGAATTTGTTGTCTGTAGATTTTCGGATGATGCCGATTCTAACAGTGTGAGGTGATACCTCATTGTAGTTTTGATTTGCATTTCTCTAATAATTAGTGCTGTTGAGCAGCTTTTCATGTGCGTCTTGGCCATCTCTGTGTCTTCTTTGAAGAAACGTATCTTTAGATCTTCTGCCCATTTTTGTATTGGGTTGTTTGTTTTTTTTAATATTAAGCTGCATGAGCTGTTTATATATATTGGAGATTAAACCTTTGTCCATTGATTCGTTTGCAACTTTTCGCCCCTTCTGAGGGATGCCTTTTTCCATTCCCGTTTTTTTAACCAAAAAGGAAAGAAAGAAAAAGAAGCAGAAAACTAATGTGCATAAAATATGCCTTTTGAAATGGTCGTTTTGAAATATGGACGTCCTTTGAAATTTTTGGTCGATATGTGACCCCAGCATTTGTTTTCAGGGCAGGTGTCATTTACGGGCCTGCAATGATTTTGAATATCAACTGACCATTAGCGCTGGGATTAAAGCTGCTGTTGTGTGAAACGGCCACAAGGTGGCAGCAGTTCTCCCTTACCAATTCTGGTTACTAGGGCAAGAGAGCCTCAATGGAAGTCGTGTTCTAGATTGGAATTTAGAATGGAATGTGCCAGGAGAAAGCCCCTCAAGTTTGTCTCCCTACTTCTTGTTCGTGTTTTTAATTTAATTTTTATTTTTTATTACAGCAAGTTTGATTACAATGTTTGGCTTGTTGGAGGTGTGGAAGATGTGGTTGGTTCTTTTACACATATACACATGTCTGTTTTTCCTGGGATCCTTTTCTCATGTACGTTATGACAGAATGTTGAGTAGTCTTTTGGTATTCCGTAGGTCTTTGGTGATTATATATGTCACCTGTGTTTGTATAAGTCTGTTAACCCCGATATCGTAATGAAACCAATCCTCACACCTTTCCATTGGTGAACCATAAGTTTGTTTAATGAATCTCTGATTGCCCTTCTCGGTGGAAATATCTGCCCTGGTATCCATTTTTAGGTAACACCTATAAGTGATATGATATGATATGTGTCTTTCACTTTCTGACTTACTGCAAGTCACGTGATTACCTCTAGACTCATCTACGGTGGTGCAAATGGCATTGTGTTCTTTTTTTCCTTGGCTTCTCTTCTGCCTTAGCGAGGTCCGTTTTCAACAATGTGATTGCCTGAGTGTTGTGGATTAGCTGACCTGGGCAGCCTTACCCTGCCGCCCAGCCCTCCCCAGGTGTGCCTGGTTGAGGTCAATATAAACAGCGCTCCAGGCAGCAATAGCCCCTGAAGCTGTTCCTGACTCCATATTCTCTGCCCCGTCAGCAGTCTCGGGGCGGTGCTGGTGGGAGGGAATGAGGGGCCACAGCTTTGTTGGTGGCCCGGTGTGAGTGGGGTTCTGCTGGCCTTTCTGCAGGAGTTGCCAGGCTGCCACCTGTAAAGAAGAGGATGTGTCACCCATACCTTCCGCTGGAATTTCTCTCCGGACAGAGGTGAGGAAGGAAAAAAGCAGTGGGGGCCGGGACAGGTGGGGTATCTCAGGCAGGACAATGGAAAGCTTCCGGAAGAGCGCCCGGGGGCAGGACCACCCTGGCTGGCCTGCAGGCACCAAGTTGGCCTGCGTGCTGTTGCTGGTGTGGCTCCATGGCCCTTCCTCTAGTCTTTCAAGCCCTTGTACATATTCAGGTGTTTTACCTGGGAAGGGTGGGAACAGTTCAGCAGCAGCTGGCCTGGGGCTCAGCTCACCTTTATTCAGAGATGCCTCTGCACGATCCCCCAGCTTTGCAATGAGGACGCTCCTTGCGTGGGGTGTGGGTTGCTGGCTGTATGGGAGATGGTTCCCCACCTCAGACCCATTTCAGAATTGTTTACCGCTGGAGCAAGTGCCCTGATAGGGTTTTCCTCTGTATAACTGGTGGGTTCAGGTTTTTTTTTTTCTTTTATGGTTCAAGTTAGATTTTATTCCTCTTTTATGTATTTATAGATATAAGCATGGAAATAATTCATTCCTGTAAATACATCTGTGTGAAGGGAAGAACTTTTTTCTGTATTATTTTTAAATATTATTTTTTTTAATTTTGAAATTTAATTTTATTTATTTTTTTATACAGCAGGTTATTATTAGTTATGTATTTTATGCATATACATGTATGCAGGTCAATCCCAATCTCCCAACTCATCCCACCACCACCACACCATGGCTTCCCACACTTGGTGTCCATACGTTTGTTCTCTACCTCTGTCTCTATTTCTTCCCTGCAAACCAGTTCATCTGTACCAGTTTTTATGTTCCACATATATGCATTAATATACAATATTTGTTTTCCTCTTTCTGACTGACTTCATTCTGTATGACAGTCTCTAGATCCATCGATGTCTCTACAAATGACCCAGTTTCATTCCGTTTTATGGCTGAGTAATATTCCATTTTATACATGTACCACATCTTTATCCATTCATCTGTCTGTGGGCATTTAGGTTGCTTCCATTACCTGGCTATTGTAAATAGTGCTGCAATGAACATTGTGGTGAATGTGCCTTTTTGATTTATGGTGTTCTTTGGGTATATGCCCAGAAGTGGGATTGCTGGATCAGATGGTAATTCTATTTCTAGTTTTTTTTTTAACGAAACTCCATACTGTTCTCCATAGTGACTGTATCAATTTACATTCCCACCAATAGTGGAAGAGGGCTCCTTTTGTCCACACCCTCCCCAGAATTTGTTGTCTGTAGATTTTCGGATGATGCCGATTCTAACAGTGTGAGGTGATACCTCATTGTAGTTTTGATTTGCATTTCTCTAATAATTAGTGCTGTTGAGCAGCTTTTCATGTGCGTCTTGGCCATCTCTGTGTCTTCTTTGAAGAAACGTATCTTTAGATCTTCTTCCCATTTTTGTATTGGGTTGTTTGTTTTTTTTAATATTAAGCTGCATGAGCTGTTTATATATATTGGAGATTAAACCTTTGTCCATTGATTCGTTTGCAACTTTTCGCCCCTTCTGAGGGATGCCTTTTTCCATTCCCGTTTTTTTAACCAAAAAGGAAAGAAAGAAAAAGAAGCAGAAAACTAATGTGCATAAAATATGCCTTTTGAAATGGTCGTTTTGAAATATGGACGTCCTTTGAAATTTTTGGTCGATATGTGACCCCAGCATTTGTTTTCAGGGCAGGTGTCATTTACGGGCCTGCAATGATTTTGAATATCAACTGACCATTAGCGCTGGGATTAAAGCTGCTGTTGTGTGAAACGGCCACAAGGTGGCAGCAGTTCTCCCTTACCAATTCTGGTTACTAGGGCAAGAGAGCCTCAATGGAAGTCGTGTTCTAGATTGGAATTTAGAATGGAATGTGCCAGGAGAAAGCCCCTCAAGTTTGTCTCCCTACTTCTTGTTCGTGTTTTTAATTTAATTTTTATTTTTTATTACAGCAAGTTTGATTACAATGTTTGGCTTGTTGGAGGTGTGGAAGATGTGGTTGGTTCTTTTACACATATACACATGTCTGTTTTTCCTGGGATCCTTTTCTCATGTACGTTATGACAGAATGTTGAGTAGTCTTTTGGTATTCCGTAGGTCTTTGGTGATTATATATGTCACCTGTGTTTGTATAAGTCTGTTAACCCCGATATCGTAATGAAACCAATCCTCACACCTTTCCATTGGTGAACCATAAGTTTGTTTAATGAATCTCTGATTGCCCTTCTCGGTGGAAATATCTGCCCTGGTATCCATTTTTAGGTAACACCTATAAGTGATATGATATGATATGTGTCTTTCACTTTCTGACTTACTGCAAGTCACGTGATTACCTCTAGACTCATCTACGGTGGTGCAAATGGCATTGTGTTCTTTTTTTCCTTGGCTTCTCTTCTGCCTTAGCGAGGTCCGTTTTCAACAATGTGATTGCCTGAGTGTTGTGGATTAGCTGACCTGGGCAGCCTTACCCTGCCGCCCAGCCCTCCCCAGGTGTGCCTGGTTGAGGTCAATATAAACAGCGCTCCAGGCAGCAATAGCCCCTGAAGCTGTTCCTGACTCCATATTCTCTGCCCCGTCAGCAGTCTCGGGGCGGTGCTGGTGGGAGGGAATGAGGGGCCACAGCTTTGTTGGTGGCCCGGTGTGAGTGGGGTTCTGCTGGCCTTTCTGCAGGAGTTGCCAGGCTGCCACCTGTAAAGAAGAGGATGTGTCACCCATACCTTCCGCTGGAATTTCTCTCCGGACAGAGGTGAGGAAGGAAAAAAGCAGTGGGGGCCGGGACAGGTGGGGTATCTCAGGCAGGACAATGGAAAGCTTCCGGAAGAGCGCCCGGGGGCAGGACCACCCTGGCTGGCCTGCAGGCACCAAGTTGGCCTGCGTGCTGTTGCTGGTGTGGCTCCATGGCCCTTCCTCTAGTCTTTCAAGCCCTTGTACATATTCAGGTGTTTTACCTGGGAAGGGTGGGAACAGTTCAGCAGCAGCTGGCCTGGGGCTCAGCTCACCTTTATTCAGAGATGCCTCTGCACGATCCCCCAGCTTTGCAATGAGGACGCTCCTTGCGTGGGGTGTGGGTTGCTGGCTGTATGGGAGATGATTCCCCACCTCAGACCCATTTCAGAATTGTTTACCGCTGGAGCAAGTGCCCTGATAGGGTTTTCCTCTGTATAACTGGTGGGTTCAGGTTTTTTTTTTTCTTTTATGGTTCAAGTTAGATTTTATTCCTCTTTTATGTATTTATAGATATAAGCATGGAAATAATTCATTCCTGTAAATACATCTGTGTGAAGGGAAGAACTTTTTTCTGTATTATTTTTAAATATTATTTTTTTTAATTTTGAAATTTAATTTTATTTATTTTTTTATACAGCAGGTTATTATTAGTTATGTATTTTATGCATATACATGTATGCAGGTCAATCCCAATCTCCCAACTCATCCCACCACCACCACACCATGGCTTCCCACACTTGGTGTCCATACGTTTGTTCTCTACCTCTGTCTCTATTTCTTCCCTGCAAACCAGTTCATCTGTACCAGTTTTTAGGTTCCACATATATGCATTAATATACAATATTTGTTTTCCTCTTTCTGACTGACTTCATTCTGTATGACAGTCTCTAGATCCATCGATGTCTCTACAAATGACCCAGTTTCATTCCGTTTTATGGCTGAGTAATATTCCATTTTATACATGTACCACATCTTTATCCATTCATCTGTCTGTGGGCATTTAGGTTGCTTCCATTACCTGGCTATTGTAAATAGTGCTGCAATGAACATTGTGGTGAATGTGCCTTTTTGATTTATGGTGTTCTTTGGGTATATGCCCAGAAGTGGGATTGCTGGATCAGATGGTAATTCTATTTCTAGTTTTTTTTTTAATGAAACTCCATACTGTTCTCCATAGTGACTGTATCAATTTACATTCCCACCAATAGTGGAAGAGGGCTCCTTTTGTCCACACCCTCCCCAGAATTTGTTGTCTGTAGATTTTCTGATGATGCCGATTCTAACAGTGTGAGGTGATACCTCATTGTAGTTTTGATTTGCATTTCTCTAATAATTAGTGCTGTTGAGCAGCTTTTCATGTGCGTCTTGGCCATCTCTGTGTCTTCTTTGAAGAAACGTATCTTTAGATCTTCTGCCCATTTTTGTATTGGGTTGTTTGTTTTTTTTAATATTAAGCTGCATGAGCTGTTTATATATATTGGAGATTAAACCTTTGTCCATTGATTCGTTTGCAACTTTTCGCCCCTTCTGAGGGATGCCTTTTTCCATTCCCGTTTTTTTAACCAAAAAGGAAAGAAAGAAAAAGAAGCAGAAAACTAATGTGCATAAAATATGCCTTTTGAAATGGTCGTTTTGAAATATGGACGTCCTTTGAAATTTTTGGTCGATATGTGACCCCAGCATTTGTTTTCAGGGCAGGTGTCATTTACGGGCCTGCAATGATTTTGAATATCAACTGACCATTAGCGCTGGGATTAAAGCTGCTGTTGTGTGAAACGGCCACAAGGTGGCAGCAGTTCTCCCTTACCAATTCTGGTTACTAGGGCAAGAGAGCCTCAATGGAAGTCGTGTTCTAGATTGGAATTTAGAATGGAATGTGCCAGGAGAAAGCCCCTCAAGTTTGTCTCCCTACTTCTTGTTCGTGTTTTTAATTTAATTTTTATTTTTTATTACAGCAAGTTTGATTACAATGTTTGGCTTGTTGGAGGTGTGGAAGATGTGGTTGGTTCTTTTACACATATACACATGTCTGTTTTTCCTGGGATCCTTTTCTCATGTACGTTATGACAGAATGTTGAGTAGTCTTTTGGTATTCCGTAGGTCTTTGGTGATTATATATGTCACCTGTGTTTGTATAAGTCTGTTAACCCCGATATCGTAATGAAACCAATCCTCACACCTTTCCATTGGTGAACCATAAGTTTGTTTAATGAATCTCTGATTGCCCTTCTCGGTGGAAATATCTGCCCTGGTATCCATTTTTAGGTAACACCTATAAGTGATATGATATGATATGTGTCTTTCACTTTCTGACTTACTGCAAGTCACGTGATTACCTCTAGACTCATCTACGGTGGTGCAAATGGCATTGTGTTCTTTTTTTCCTTGGCTTCTCTTCTGCCTTAGCGAGGTCCGTTTTCAACAATGTGATTGCCTGAGTGTTGTGGATTAGCTGACCTGGGCAGCCTTACCCTGCCGCCCAGCCCTCCCCAGGTGTGCCTGGTTGAGGTCAATATAAACAGCGCTCCAGGCAGCAATAGCCCCTGAAGCTGTTCCTGACTCCATATTCTCTGCCCCGTCAGCAGTCTCGGGGCGGTGCTGGTGGGAGGGAATGAGGGGCCACAGCTTTGTTGGTGGCCCGGTGTGAGTGGGGTTCTGCTGGCCTTTCTGCAGGAGTTGCCAGGCTGCCACCTGTAAAGAAGAGGATGTGTCACCCATACCTTCCGCTGGAATTTCTCTCCGGACAGAGGTGAGGAAGGAAAAAAGCAGTGGGGGCCGGGACAGGTGGGGTATCTCAGGCAGGACAATGGAAAGCTTCCGGAAGAGCGCCCGGGGGCAGGACCACCCTGGCTGGCCTGCAGGCACCAAGTTGGCCTGCGTGCTGTTGCTGGTGTGGCTCCATGGCCCTTCCTCTAGTCTTTCAAGCCCTTGTACATATTCAGGTGTTTTACCTGGGAAGGGTGGGAACAGTTCAGCAGCAGCTGGCCTGGGGCTCAGCTCACCTTTATTCAGAGATGCCTCTGCACGATCCCCCAGCTTTGCAATGAGGACGCTCCTTGCGTGGGGTGTGGGTTGCTGGCTGTATGGGAGATGATTCCCCACCTCAGACCCATTTCAGAATTGTTTACCGCTGGAGCAAGTGCCCTGATAGGGTTTTCCTCTGTATAACTGGTGGGTTCAGGTTTTTTTTTTTCTTTTATGGTTCAAGTTAGATTTTATTCCTCTTTTATGTATTTATAGATATAAGCATGGAAATAATTCATTCCTGTAAATACATCTGTGTGAAGGGAAGAACTTTTTTCTGTATTATTTTTAAATATTATTTTTTTTAATTTTGAAATTTAATTTTATTTATTTTTTTATACAGCAGGTTATTATTAGTTATGTATTTTATGCATATACATGTATGCAGGTCAATCCCAATCTCCCAACTCATCCCACCACCACCACACCATGGCTTCCCACACTTGGTGTCCATACGTTTGTTCTCTACCTCTGTCTCTATTTCTTCCCTGCAAACCAGTTCATCTGTACCAGTTTTTAGGTTCCACATATATGCATTAATATACAATATTTGTTTTCCTCTTTCTGACTGACTTCATTCTGTATGACAGTCTCTAGATCCATCGATGTCTCTACAAATGACCCAGTTTCATTCCGTTTTATGGCTGAGTAATATTCCATTTTATACATGTACCACATCTTTATCCATTCATCTGTCTGTGGGCATTTAGGTTGCTTCCATTACCTGGCTATTGTAAATAGTGCTGCAATGAACATTGTGGTGAATGTGCCTTTTTGATTTATGGTGTTCTTTGGGTATATGCCCAGAAGTGGGATTGCTGGATCAGATGGTAATTCTATTTCTAGTTTTTTTTTTAACGAAACTCCATACTGTTCTCCATAGTGACTGTATCAATTTACATTCCCACCAATAGTGGAAGAGGGCTCCTTTTGTCCACACCCTCCCCAGAATTTGTTGTCTGTAGATTTTCTGATGATGCCGATTCTAACAGTGTGAGGTGATACCTCATTGTAGTTTTGATTTGCATTTCTCTAATAATTAGTGCTGTTGAGCAGCTTTTCATGTGCGTCTTGGCCATCTCTGTGTCTTCTTTGAAGAAACGTATCTTTAGATCTTCTGCCCATTTTTGTATTGGGTTGTTTGTTTTTTTTAATATTAAGCTGCATGAGCTGTTTATATATATTGGAGATTAAACCTTTGTCCATTGATTCGTTTGCAACTTTTCGCCCCTTCTGAGGGATGCCTTTTTCCATTCCCGTTTTTTTAACCAAAAAGGAAAGAAAGAAAAAGAAGCAGAAAACTAATGTGCATAAAATATGCCTTTTGAAATGGTCGTTTTGAAATATGGACGTCCTTTGAAATTTTTGGTCGATATGTGACCCCAGCATTTGTTTTCAGGGCAGGTGTCATTTACGGGCCTGCAATGATTTTGAATATCAACTGACCATTAGCGCTGGGATTAAAGCTGCTGTTGTGTGAAACGCCCACAAGGTGGCAGCAGTTCTCCCTTACCAATTCTGGTTACTAGGGCAAGAGAGCCTCAATGGAAGTCGTGTTCTAGATTGGAATTTAGAATGGAATGTGCCAGGAGAAAGCCCCTCAAGTTTGTCTCCCTACTTCTTGTTCGTGTTTTTAATTTAATTTTTATTTTTTATTACAGCAAGTTTGATTGTTGGAGGTGTGGAAGATGTGGTTGGTTCTTTTACACATATACACATGTCTGTTTTTCCTGGGATCCTTTTCTCATGTACGTTATGACAGAATGTTGAGGAGTCTTTTGGTATTCCGTAGGTCTTTGGTGATTATATATGTCACCTGTGTTTGTATAAGTCTGTTAACCCCGATATCGTAATGAAACCAATCCTCACACCTTTCCATTGGTGAACCATAAGTTTGTTTAATGAATCTCTGATTGCCCTTCTCGGTGGAAATATCTGCCCTGGTATCCATTTTTAGGTAACACCTATAAGTGATATGATATGATATGTGTCTTTCACTTTCTGACTTACTGCAAGTCACGTGATTACCTCTAGACTCATCTACGGTGGTGCAAATGGCATTGTGTTCTTTTTTTCCTTGGCTTCTCTTCTGCCTTAGCGAGGTCCGTTTTCAACAATGTGATTGCCTGAGTGTTGTGGATTAGCTGACCTGGGCAGCCTTACCCTGCCGCCCAGCCCTCCCCAGGTGTGCCTGGTTGAGGTCAATATAAACAGCGCTCCAGGCAGCAATAGCCCCTGAAGCTGTTCCTGACTCCATATTCTCTGCCCCGTCAGCAGTCTCGGGGCGGTGCTGGTGGGAGGGAATGAGGGGCCACAGCTTTGTTGGTGGCCCGGTGTGAGTGGGGTTCTGCTGGCCTTTCTGCAGGAGTTGCCAGGCTGCCACCTGTAAAGAAGAGGATGTGTCACCCATACCTTCCGCTGGAATTTCTCTCCAGACAGAGGTGAGGAAGGAAAAAAGCAGTGGGGGCCGGGACAGGTGGGGTATCTCAGGCAGGACAATGGAAAGCTTCCGGAAGAGCGCCCGGGGGCAGGACCACCCTGGCTGGCCTGCAGGCACCAAGTTGGCCTGCGTGCTGTTGCTGGTGTGGCTCCATGGCCCTTCCTCTAGTCTTTCAAGCCCTTGTACATATTCAGGTGTTTTACCTGGGAAGGGTGGGAACAGTTCAGCAGCAGCTGGCCTGGGGCTCAGCTCACCTTTATTCAGAGATGCCTCTGCACGATCCCCCAGCTTTGCAATGAGGACGCTCCTTGCGTGGGGTGTGGGTTGCTGGCTGTATGGGAGATGATTCCCCACCTCAGACCCATTTCAGAATTGTTTACCGCTGGAGCAAGTGCCCTGATAGGGTTTTCCTCTGTATAACTGGTGGGTTCAGGTTTTTTTTTTTCTTTTATGGTTCAAGTTAGATTTTATTCCTCTTTTATGTATTTATAGATATAAGCATGGAAATAATTCATTCCTGTAAATACATCTGTGTGAAGGGAAGAACTTTTTTCTGTATTATTTTTAAATATTATTTTTTTTAATTTTGAAATTTAATTTTATTTATTTTTTTATACAGCAGGTTATTATTAGTTATGTATTTTATGCATATACATGTATGCAGGTCAATCCCAATCTCCCAACTCATCCCACCACCACCACACCATGGCTTCCCACACTTGGTGTCCATACGTTTGTTCTCTACCTCTGTCTCTATTTCTTCCCTGCAAACCAGTTCATCTGTACCAGTTTTTAGGTTCCACATATATGCATTAATATACAATATTTGTTTTCCTCTTTCTGACTGACTTCATTCTGTATGACAGTCTCTAGATCCATCGATGTCTCTACAAATGACCCAGTTTCATTCCGTTTTATGGCTGAGTAATATTCCATTTTATACATGTACCACATCTTTATCCATTCATCTGTCTGTGGGCATTTAGGTTGCTTCCATTACCTGGCTATTGTAAATAGTGCTGCAATGAACATTGTGGTGAATGTGCCTTTTTGATTTATGGTGTTCTTTGGGTATATGCCCAGAAGTGGGATTGCTGGATCAGATGGTAATTCTATTTCTAGTTTTTTTTTTAACGAAACTCCATACTGTTCTCCATAGTGACTGTATCAATTTACATTCCCACCAATAGTGGAAGAGGGCTCCTTTTGTCCACACCCTCCCCAGAATTTGTTGTCTGTAGATTTTCGGATGATGCCGATTCTAACAGTGTGAGGTGATACCTCATTGTAGTTTTGATTTGCATTTCTCTAATAATTAGTGCTGTTGAGCAGCTTTTCATGTGCGTCTTGGCCATCTCTGTGTCTTCTTTGAAGAAACGTATCTTTAGATCTTCTGCCCATTTTTGTATTGGGTTGTTTGTTTTTTTTAATATTAAGCTGCATGAGCTGTTTATATATATTGGAGATTAAACCTTTGTCCATTGATTCGTTTGCAACTTTTCGCCCCTTCTGAGGGATGCCTTTTTCCATTCCCGTTTTTTTAACCAAAAAGGAAAGAAAGAAAAAGAAGCAGAAAACTAATGTGCATAAAATATGCCTTTTGAAATGGTCGTTTTGAAATATGGACGTCCTTTGAAATTTTTGGTCGATATGTGACCCCAGCATTTGTTTTCAGGGCAGGTGTCATTTACGGGCCTGCAATGATTTTGAATATCAACTGACCATTAGCGCTGGGATTAAAGCTGCTGTTGTGTGAAACGGCCACAAGGTGGCAGCAGTTCTCCCTTACCAATTCTGGTTACTAGGGCAAGAGAGCCTCAATGGAAGTCGTGTTCTAGATTGGAATTTAGAATGGAATGTGCCAGGAGAAAGCCCCTCAAGTTTGTCTCCCTACTTCTTGTTCGTGTTTTTAATTTAATTTTTATTTTTTATTACAGCAAGTTTGATTACAATGTTTGGCTTGTTGGAGGTGTGGAAGATGTGGTTGGTTCTTTTACACATATACACATGTCTGTTTTTCCTGGGATCCTTTTCTCATGTACGTTATGACAGAATGTTGAGTAGTCTTTTGGTATTCCGTAGGTCTTTGGTGATTATATATGTCACCTGTGTTTGTATAAGTCTGTTAACCCCGATATCGTAATGAAACCAATCCTCACACCTTTCCATTGGTGAACCATAAGTTTGTTTAATGAATCTCTGATTGCCCTTCTCGGTGGAAATATCTGCCCTGGTATCCATTTTTAGGTAACACCTATAAGTGATATGATATGATATGTGTCTTTCACTTTCTGACTTACTGCAAGTCACGTGATTACCTCTAGACTCATCTACGGTGGTGCAAATGGCATTGTGTTCTTTTTTTCCTTGGCTTCTCTTCTGCCTTAGCGAGGTCCGTTTTCAACAATGTGATTGCCTGAGTGTTGTGGATTAGCTGACCTGGGCAGCCTTACCCTGCCGCCCAGCCCTCCCCAGGTGTGCCTGGTTGAGGTCAATATAAACAGCGCTCCAGGCAGCAATAGCCCCTGAAGCTGTTCCTGACTCCATATTCTCTGCCCCGTCAGCAGTCTCGGGGCGGTGCTGGTGGGAGGGAATGAGGGGCCACAGCTTTGTTGGTGGCCCGGTGTGAGTGGGGTTCTGCTGGCCTTTCTGCAGGAGTTGCCAGGCTGCCACCTGTAAAGAAGAGGATGTGTCACCCATACCTTCCGCTGGAATTTCTCTCCGGACAGAGGTGAGGAAGGAAAAAAGCAGTGGGGGCCGGGACAGGTGGGGTATCTCAGGCAGGACAATGGAAAGCTTCCGGAAGAGCGCCCGGGGGCAGGACCACCCTGGCTGGCCTGCAGGCACCAAGTTGGCCTGCGTGCTGTTGCTGGTGTGGCTCCATGGCCCTTCCTCTAGTCTTTCAAGCCCTTGTACATATTCAGGTGTTTTACCTGGGAAGGGTGGGAACAGTTCAGCAGCAGCTGGCCTGGGGCTCAGCTCACCTTTATTCAGAGATGCCTCTGCACGATCCCCCAGCTTTGCAATGAGGACGCTCCTTGCGTGGGGTGTGGGTTGCTGGCTGTATGGGAGATGATTCCCCACCTCAGACCCATTTCAGAATTGTTTACCGCTGGAGCAAGTGCCCTGATAGGGTTTTCCTCTGTATAACTGGTGGGTTCAGGTTTTTTTTTTTCTTTTATGGTTCAAGTTAGATTTTATTCCTCTTTTATGTATTTATAGATATAAGCATGGAAATAATTCATTCCTGTAAATACATCTGTGTGAAGGGAAGAACTTTTTTCTGTATTATTTTTAAATATTATTTTTTTTAATTTTGAAATTTAATTTTATTTATTTTTTTATACAGCAGGTTATTATTAGTTATGTATTTTATGCATATACATGTATGCAGGTCAATCCCAATCTCCCAACTCATCCCACCACCACCACACCATGGCTTCCCACACTTGGTGTCCATACGTTTGTTCTCTACCTCTGTCTCTATTTCTTCCCTGCAAACCAGTTCATCTGTACCAGTTTTTAGGTTCCACATATATGCATTAATATACAATATTTGTTTTCCTCTTTCTGACTGACTTCATTCTGTATGACAGTCTCTAGATCCATCGATGTCTCTACAAATGACCCAGTTTCATTCCGTTTTATGGCTGAGTAATATTCCATTTTATACATGTACCACATCTTTATCCATTCATCTGTCTGTGGGCATTTAGGTTGCTTCCATTACCTGGCTATTGTAAATAGTGCTGCAATGAACATTGTGGTGAATGTGCCTTTTTGATTTATGGTGTTCTTTGGGTATATGCCCAGAAGTGGGATTGCTGGATCAGATGGTAATTCTATTTCTAGTTTTTTTTTTAACGAAACTCCATACTGTTCTCCATAGTGACTGTATCAATTTACATTCCCACCAATAGTGGAAGAGGGCTCCTTTTGTCCACACCCTCCCCAGAATTTGTTGTCTGTAGATTTTCGGATGATGCCGATTCTAACAGTGTGAGGTGATACCTCATTGTAGTTTTGATTTGCATTTCTCTAATAATTAGTGCTGTTGAGCAGCTTTTCATGTGCGTCTTGGCCATCTCTGTGTCTTCTTTGAAGAAACGTATCTTTAGATCTTCTGCCCATTTTTGTATTGGGTTGTTTGTTTTTTTTAATATTAAGCTGCATGAGCTGTTTATATATATTGGAGATTAAACCTTTGTCCATTGATTCGTTTGCAACTTTTCGCCCCTTCTGAGGGATGCCTTTTTCCATTCCCGTTTTTTTAACCAAAAAGGAAAGAAAGAAAAAGAAGCAGAAAACTAATGTGCATAAAATATGCCTTTTGAAATGGTCGTTTTGAAATATGGACGTCCTTTGAAATTTTTGGTCGATATGTGACCCCAGCATTTGTTTTCAGGGCAGGTGTCATTTACGGGCCTGCAATGATTTTGAATATCAACTGACCATTAGCGCTGGGATTAAAGCTGCTGTTGTGTGAAACGGCCACAAGGTGGCAGCAGTTCTCCCTTACCAATTCTGGTTACTAGGGCAAGAGAGCCTCAATGGAAGTCGTGTTCTAGATTGGAATTTAGAATGGAATGTGCCAGGAGAAAGCCCCTCAAGTTTGTCTCCCTACTTCTTGTTCGTGTTTTTAATTTAATTTTTATTTTTTATTACAGCAAGTTTGATTACAATGTTTGGCTTGTTGGAGGTGTGGAAGATGTGGTTGGTTCTTTTACACATATACACATGTCTGTTTTTCCTGGGATCCTTTTCTCATGTACGTTATGACAGAATGTTGAGTAGTCTTTTGGTATTCCGTAGGTCTTTGGTGATTATATATGTCACCTGTGTTTGTATAAGTCTGTTAACCCCGATATCGTAATGAAACCAATCCTCACACCTTTCCATTGGTGAACCATAAGTTTGTTTAATGAATCTCTGATTGCCCTTCTCGGTGGAAATATCTGCCCTGGTATCCATTTTTAGGTAACACCTATAAGTGATATGATATGATATGTGTCTTTCACTTTCTGACTTACTGCAAGTCACGTGATTACCTCTAGACTCATCTACGGTGGTGCAAATGGCATTGTGTCCTTTTTTTCCTTGGCTTCTCTTCTGCCTTAGCGAGGTCCGTTTTCAACAATGTGATTGCCTGAGTGTTGTGGATTAGCTGACCTGGGCAGCCTTACCCTGCCGCCCAGCCCTCCCCAGGTGTGCCTGGTTGAGGTCAATATAAACAGCGCTCCAGGCAGCAATAGCCCCTGAAGCTGTTCCTGACTCCATATTCTCTGCCCCGTCAGCAGTCTCGGGGCGGTGCTGGTGGGAGGGAATGAGGGGCCACAGCTTTGTTGGTGGCCCGGTGTGAGTGGGGTTCTGCTGGCCTTTCTGCAGGAGTTGCCAGGCTGCCACCTGTAAAGAAGAGGATGTGTCACCCATACCTTCCGCTGGAATTTCTCTCCGGACAGAGGTGAGGAAGGAAAAAAGCAGTGGGGGCCGGGACAGGTGGGGTATCTCAGGCAGGACAATGGAAAGCTTCCGGAAGAGCGCCCGGGGGCAGGACCACCCTGGCTGGCCTGCAGGCACCAAGTTGGCCTGCGTGCTGTTGCTGGTGTGGCTCCATGGCCCTTCCTCTAGTCTTTCAAGCCCTTGTACATATTCAGGTGTTTTACCTGGGAAGGGTGGGAACAGTTCAGCAGCAGCTGGCCTGGGGCTCAGCTCACCTTTATTCAGAGATGCCTCTGCACGATCCCCCAGCTTTGCAATGAGGACGCTCCTTGCGTGGGGTGTGGGTTGCTGGCTGTATGGGAGATGGTTCCCCACCTCAGACCCATTTCAGAATTGTTTACCGCTGGAGCAAGTGCCCTGATAGGGTTTTCCTCTGTATAACTGGTGGGTTCAGGTTTTTTTTTTTCTTTTATGGTTCAAGTTAGATTTTATTCCTCTTTTATGTATTTATAGATATAAGCATGGAAATAATTCATTCCTGTAAATACATCTGTGTGAAGGGAAGAACTTTTTTCTGTATTATTTTTAAATATTATTTTTTTTAATTTTGAAATTTAATTTTATTTATTTTTTTATACAGCAGGTTATTATTAGTTATGTATTTTATGCATATACATGTATGCAGGTCAATCCCAATCTCCCAACTCATCCCACCACCACCACACCATGGCTTCCCACACTTGGTGTCCATACGTTTGTTCTCTACCTCTGTCTCTATTTCTTCCCTGCAAACCAGTTCATCTGTACCAGTTTTTAGGTTCCACATATATGCATTAATATACAATATTTGTTTTCCTCTTTCTGACTGACTTCATTCTGTATGACAGTCTCTAGATCCATCGATGTCTCTACAAATGACCCAGTTTCATTCCGTTTTATGGCTGAGTAATATTCCATTTTATACATGTACCACATCTTTATCCATTCATCTGTCTGTGGGCATTTAGGTTGCTTCCATTACCTGGCTATTGTAAATAGTGCTGCAATGAACATTGTGGTGAATGTGCCTTTTTGATTTATGGTGTTCTTTGGGTATATGCCCAGAAGTGGGATTGCTGGATCAGATGGTAATTCTATTTCTAGTTTTTTTTTTAACGAAACTCCATACTGTTCTCCATAGTGACTGTATCAATTTACATTCCCACCAATAGTGGAAGAGGGCTCCTTTTGTCCACACCCTCCCCAGAATTTGTTGTCTGTAGATTTTCGGATGATGCCGATTCTAACAGTGTGAGGTGATACCTCATTGTAGTTTTGATTTGCATTTCTCTAATAATTAGTGCTGTTGAGCAGCTTTTCATGTGCGTCTTGGCCATCTCTGTGTCTTCTTTGAAGAAACGTATCTTTAGATCTTCTGCCCATTTTTGTATTGGGTTGTTTGTTTTTTTTAATATTAAGCTGCATGAGCTGTTTATATATATTGGAGATTAAACCTTTGTCCATTGATTCGTTTGCAACTTTTCGCCCCTTCTGAGGGATGCCTTTTTCCATTCCCGTTTTTTTAACCAAAAAGGAAAGAAAGAAAAAGAAGCAGAAAACTAATGTGCATAAAATATGCCTTTTGAAATGGTCGTTTTGAAATATGGACGTCCTTTGAAATTTTTGGTCGATATGTGACCCCAGCATTTGTTTTCAGGGCAGGTGTCATTTACGGGCCTGCAATGATTTTGAATATCAACTGACCATTAGCGCTGGGATTAAAGCTGCTGTTGTGTGAAACGGCCACAAGGTGGCAGCAGTTCTCCCTTACCAATTCTGGTTACTAGGGCAAGAGAGCCTCAATGGAAGTCGTGTTCTAGATTGGAATTTAGAATGGAATGTGCCAGGAGAAAGCCCCTCAAGTTTGTCTCCCTACTTCTTGTTCGTGTTTTTAATTTAATTTTTATTTTTTATTACAGCAAGTTTGATTACAATGTTTGGCTTGTTGGAGGTGTGGAAGATGTGGTTGGTTCTTTTACACATATACACATGTCTGTTTTTCCTGGGATCCTTTTCTCATGTACGTTATGACAGAATGTTGAGTAGTCTTTTGGTATTCCGTAGGTCTTTGGTGATTATATATGTCACCTGTGTTTGTATAAGTCTGTTAACCCCGATATCGTAATGAAACCAATCCTCACACCTTTCCATTGGTGAACCATAAGTTTGTTTAATGAATCTCTGATTGCCCTTCTCGGTGGAAATATCTGCCCTGGTATCCATTTTTAGGTAACACCTATAAGTGATATGATATGATATGTGTCTTTCACTTTCTGACTTACTGCAAGTCACGTGATTACCTCTAGACTCATCTACGGTGGTGCAAATGGCATTGTGTTCTTTTTTTCCTTGGCTTCTCTTCTGCCTTAGCGAGGTCCGTTTTCAACAATGTGATTGCCTGAGTGTTGTGGATTAGCTGACCTGGGCAGCCTTACCCTGCCGCCCAGCCCTCCCCAGGTGTGCCTGGTTGAGGTCAATATAAACAGCGCTCCAGGCAGCAATAGCCCCTGAAGCTGTTCCTGACTCCATATTCTCTGCCCCGTCAGCAGTCTCGGGGCGGTGCTGGTGGGAGGGAATGAGGGGCCACAGCTTTGTTGGTGGCCCGGTGTGAGTGGGGTTCTGCTGGCCTTTCTGCAGGAGTTGCCAGGCTGCCACCTGTAAAGAAGAGGATGTGTCACCCATACCTTCCGCTGGAATTTCTCTCCGGACAGAGGTGAGGAAGGAAAAAAGCAGTGGGGGCCGGGACAGGTGGGGTATCTCAGGCAGGACAATGGAAAGCTTCCGGAAGAGCGCCCGGGGGCAGGACCACCCTGGCTGGCCTGCAGGCACCAAGTTGGCCTGCGTGCTGTTGCTGGTGTGGCTCCATGGCCCTTCCTCTAGTCTTTCAAGCCCTTGTACATATTCAGGTGTTTTACCTGGGAAGGGTGGGAACAGTTCAGCAGCAGCTGGCCTGGGGCTCAGCTCACCTTTATTCAGAGATGCCTCTGCACGATCCCCCAGCTTTGCAATGAGGACGCTCCTTGCGTGGGGTGTGGGTTGCTGGCTGTATGGGAGATGGTTCCCCACCTCAGACCCATTTCAGAATTGTTTACCGCTGGAGCAAGTGCCCTGATAGGGTTTTCCTCTGTATAACTGGTGGGTTCAGGTTTTTTTTTTTCTTTTATGGTTCAAGTTAGATTTTATTCCTCTTTTATGTATTTATAGATATAAGCATGGAAATAATTCATTCCTGTAAATACATCTGTGTGAAGGGAAGAACTTTTTTCTGTATTATTTTTAAATATTATTTTTTTTAATTTTGAAATTTAATTTTATTTATTTTTTTATACAGCAGGTTATTATTAGTTATGTATTTTATGCATATACATGTATGCAGGTCAATCCCAATCTCCCAACTCATCCCACCACCACCACACCATGGCTTCCCACACTTGGTGTCCATACGTTTGTTCTCTACCTCTGTCTCTATTTCTTCCCTGCAAACCAGTTCATCTGTACCAGTTTTTATGTTCCACATATATGCATTAATATACAATATTTGTTTTCCTCTTTCTGACTGACTTCATTCTGTATGACAGTCTCTAGATCCATCGATGTCTCTACAAATGACCCAGTTTCATTCCGTTTTATGGCTGAGTAATATTCCATTTTATACATGTACCACATCTTTATCCATTCATCTGTCTGTGGGCATTTAGGTTGCTTCCATTACCTGGCTATTGTAAATAGTGCTGCAATGAACATTGTGGTGAATGTGCCTTTTTGATTTATGGTGTTCTTTGGGTATATGCCCAGAAGTGGGATTGCTGGATCAGATGGTAATTCTATTTCTAGTTTTTTTTTTAACGAAACTCCATACTGTTCTCCATAGTGACTGTATCAATTTACATTCCCACCAATAGTGGAAGAGGGCTCCTTTTGTCCACACCCTCCCCAGAATTTGTTGTCTGTAGATTTTCGGATGATGCCGATTCTAACAGTGTGAGGTGATACCTCATTGTAGTTTTGATTTGCATTTCTCTAATAATTAGTGCTGTTGAGCAGCTTTTCATGTGCGTCTTGGCCATCTCTGTGTCTTCTTTGAAGAAACGTATCTTTAGATCTTCTTCCCATTTTTGTATTGGGTTGTTTGTTTTTTTTAATATTAAGCTGCATGAGCTGTTTATATATATTGGAGATTAAACCTTTGTCCATTGATTCGTTTGCAACTTTTCGCCCCTTCTGAGGGATGCCTTTTTCCATTCCCGTTTTTTTAACCAAAAAGGAAAGAAAGAAAAAGAAGCAGAAAACTAATGTGCATAAAATATGCCTTTTGAAATGGTCGTTTTGAAATATGGACGTCCTTTGAAATTTTTGGTCGATATGTGACCCCAGCATTTGTTTTCAGGGCAGGTGTCATTTACGGGCCTGCAATGATTTTGAATATCAACTGACCATTAGCGCTGGGATTAAAGCTGCTGTTGTGTGAAACGGCCACAAGGTGGCAGCAGTTCTCCCTTACCAATTCTGGTTACTAGGGCAAGAGAGCCTCAATGGAAGTCGTGTTCTAGATTGGAATTTAGAATGGAATGTGCCAGGAGAAAGCCCCTCAAGTTTGTCTCCCTACTTCTTGTTCGTGTTTTTAATTTAATTTTTATTTTTTATTACAGCAAGTTTGATTACAATGTTTGGCTTGTTGGAGGTGTGGAAGATGTGGTTGGTTCTTTTACACATATACACATGTCTGTTTTTCCTGGGATCCTTTTCTCATGTACGTTATGACAGAATGTTGAGTAGTCTTTTGGTATTCCGTAGGTCTTTGGTGATTATATATGTCACCTGTGTTTGTATAAGTCTGTTAACCCCGATATCGTAATGAAACCAATCCTCACACCTTTCCATTGGTGAACCATAAGTTTGTTTAATGAATCTCTGATTGCCCTTCTCGGTGGAAATATCTGCCCTGGTATCCATTTTTAGGTAACACCTATAAGTGATATGATATGATATGTGTCTTTCACTTTCTGACTTACTGCAAGTCACGTGATTACCTCTAGACTCATCTACGGTGGTGCAAATGGCATTGTGTTCTTTTTTTCCTTGGCTTCTCTTCTGCCTTAGCGAGGTCCGTTTTCAACAATGTGATTGCCTGAGTGTTGTGGATTAGCTGACCTGGGCAGCCTTACCCTGCCGCCCAGCCCTCCCCAGGTGTGCCTGGTTGAGGTCAATATAAACAGCGCTCCAGGCAGCAATAGCCCCTGAAGCTGTTCCTGACTCCATATTCTCTGCCCCGTCAGCAGTCTCGGGGCGGTGCTGGTGGGAGGGAATGAGGGGCCACAGCTTTGTTGGTGGCCCGGTGTGAGTGGGGTTCTGCTGGCCTTTCTGCAGGAGTTGCCAGGCTGCCACCTGTAAAGAAGAGGATGTGTCACCCATACCTTCCGCTGGAATTTCTCTCCGGACAGAGGTGAGGAAGGAAAAAAGCAGTGGGGGCCGGGACAGGTGGGGTATCTCAGGCAGGACAATGGAAAGCTTCCGGAAGAGCGCCCGGGGGCAGGACCACCCTGGCTGGCCTGCAGGCACCAAGTTGGCCTGCGTGCTGTTGCTGGTGTGGCTCCATGGCCCTTCCTCTAGTCTTTCAAGCCCTTGTACATATTCAGGTGTTTTACCTGGGAAGGGTGGGAACAGTTCAGCAGCAGCTGGCCTGGGGCTCAGCTCACCTTTATTCAGAGATGCCTCTGCACGATCCCCCAGCTTTGCAATGAGGACGCTCCTTGCGTGGGGTGTGGGTTGCTGGCTGTATGGGAGATGATTCCCCACCTCAGACCCATTTCAGAATTGTTTACCGCTGGAGCAAGTGCCCTGATAGGGTTTTCCTCTGTATAACTGGTGGGTTCAGGTTTTTTTTTTTCTTTTATGGTTCAAGTTAGATTTTATTCCTCTTTTATGTATTTATAGATATAAGCATGGAAATAATTCATTCCTGTAAATACATCTGTGTGAAGGGAAGAACTTTTTTCTGTATTATTTTTAAATATTATTTTTTTTAATTTTGAAATTTAATTTTATTTATTTTTTTATACAGCAGGTTATTATTAGTTATGTATTTTATGCATATACATGTATGCAGGTCAATCCCAATCTCCCAACTCATCCCACCACCACCACACCATGGCTTCCCACACTTGGTGTCCATACGTTTGTTCTCTACCTCTGTCTCTATTTCTTCCCTGCAAACCAGTTCATCTGTACCAGTTTTTAGGTTCCACATATATGCATTAATATACAATATTTGTTTTCCTCTTTCTGACTGACTTCATTCTGTATGACAGTCTCTAGATCCATCGATGTCTCTACAAATGACCCAGTTTCATTCCGTTTTATGGCTGAGTAATATTCCATTTTATACATGTACCACATCTTTATCCATTCATCTGTCTGTGGGCATTTAGGTTGCTTCCATTACCTGGCTATTGTAAATAGTGCTGCAATGAACATTGTGGTGAATGTGCCTTTTTGATTTATGGTGTTCTTTGGGTATATGCCCAGAAGTGGGATTGCTGGATCAGATGGTAATTCTATTTCTAGTTTTTTTTTTTAACGAAACTCCATACTGTTCTCCATAGTGACTGTATCAATTTACATTCCCACCAATAGTGGAAGAGGGCTCCTTTTGTCCACACCCTCCCCAGAATTTGTTGTCTGTAGATTTTCGGATGATGCCGATTCTAACAGTGTGAGGTGATACCTCATTGTAGTTTTGATTTGCATTTCTCTAATAATTAGTGCTGTTGAGCAGCTTTTCATGTGCGTCTTGGCCATCTCTGTGTCTTCTTTGAAGAAACGTATCTTTAGATCTTCTGCCCATTTTTGTATTGGGTTGTTTGTTTTTTTTAATATTAAGCTGCATGAGCTGTTTATATATATTGGAGATTAAACCTTTGTCCATTGATTCGTTTGCAACTTTTCGCCCCTTCTGAGGGATGCCTTTTTCCATTCCCGTTTTTTTAACCAAAAAGGAAAGAAAGAAAAAGAAGCAGAAAACTAATGTGCATAAAATATGCCTTTTGAAATGGTCGTTTTGAAATATGGACGTCCTTTGAAATTTTTGGTCGATATGTGACCCCAGCATTTGTTTTCAGGGCAGGTGTCATTTACGGGCCTGCAATGATTTTGAATATCAACTGACCATTAGCGCTGGGATTAAAGCTGCTGTTGTGTGAAACGGCCACAAGGTGGCAGCAGTTCTCCCTTACCAATTCTGGTTACTAGGGCAAGAGAGCCTCAATGGAAGTCGTGTTCTAGATTGGAATTTAGAATGGAATGTGCCAGGAGAAAGCCCCTCAAGTTTGTCTCCCTACTTCTTGTTCGTGTTTTTAATTTAATTTTTATTTTTTATTACAGCAAGTTTGATTGTTGGAGGTGTGGAAGATGTGGTTGGTTCTTTTACACATATACACATGTCTGTTTTTCCTGGGATCCTTTTCTCATGTACGTTATGACAGAATGTTGAGTAGTCTTTTGGTATTCCGTAGGTCTTTGGTGATTATATATGTCACCTGTGTTTGTATAAGTCTGTTAACCCCGATATCGTAATGAAACCAATCCTCACACCTTTCCATTGGTGAACCATAAGTTTGTTTAATGAATCTCTGATTGCCCTTCTCGGTGGAAATATCTGCCCTGGTATCCATTTTTAGGTAACACCTATAAGTGATATGATATGATATGTGTCTTTCACTTTCTGACTTACTGCAAGTCACGTGATTACCTCTAGACTCATCTACGGTGGTGCAAATGGCATTGTGTTCTTTTTTTCCTTGGCTTCTCTTCTGCCTTAGCGAGGTCCGTTTTCAACAATGTGATTGCCTGAGTGTTGTGGATTAGCTGACCTGGGCAGCCTTACCCTGCCGCCCAGCCCTCCCCAGGTGTGCCTGGTTGAGGTCAATATAAACAGCGCTCCAGGCAGCAATAGCCCCTGAAGCTGTTCCTGACTCCATATTCTCTGCCCCGTCAGCAGTCTCGGGGCGGTGCTGGTGGGAGGGAATGAGGGGCCACAGCTTTGTTGGTGGCCCGGTGTGAGTGGGGTTCTGCTGGCCTTTCTGCAGGAGTTGCCAGGCTGCCACCTGTAAAGAAGAGGATGTGTCACCCATACCTTCCGCTGGAATTTCTCTCCGGACAGAGGTGAGGAAGGAAAAAAGCAGTGGGGGCCGGGACAGGTGGGGTATCTCAGGCAGGACAATGGAAAGCTTCCCGATGAGCGCCCGGGGGCAGGACCACCCTGGCTGGCCGGCAGGCACCAAGTTGGCCTGCGTGCTGTTGCTGGTGTGGCTCCATGGCCCTTCCTCTAGTCTTTCAAGCCCTTGTACATATTCAGGTGTTTTACCTGGGAAGGGTGGGAACAGTTCAGCAGCAGCTGGCCTGGGGCTCAGCTCACCTTTATTCAGAGATACCTCTGCACGATCCCCCAGCTTTGCAATGAGGACGCTCCTTGCGTGGGGTGTGGGTTGCTGGCTGTATGGGAGATGATTCCCCACCTCAGACCCATTTCAGAATTGTTTACCGCTGGAGCAAGTGCCCTGATAGGGTTTTCCTCTGTATAACTGGTGGGTTCAGGTTTTTTTTTTTCTTTTATGGTTCAAGTTAGATTTTATTCCTCTTTTATGTATTTATAGATATAAGCATGGAAATAATTCATTCCTGTAAATACATCTGTGTGAAGGGAAGAACTTTTTTCTGTATTATTTTTAAATATTATTTTTTTTAATTTTGAAATTTAATTTTATTTATTTTTTTATACAGCAGGTTATTATTAGTTATGTATTTTATGCATATACATGTATGCAGGTCAATCCCAATCTCCCAACTCATCCCACCACCACCACACCATGGCTTCCCACACTTGGTGTCCATACGTTTGTTCTCTACCTCTGTCTCTATTTCTTCCCTGCAAACCAGTTCATCTGTACCAGTTTTTAGGTTCCACATATATGCATTAATATACAATATTTGTTTTCCTCTTTCTGACTGACTTCATTCTGTATGACAGTCTCTAGATCCATCGATGTCTCTACAAATGACCCAGTTTCATTCCGTTTTATGGCTGAGTAATATTCCATTTTATACATGTACCACATCTTTATCCATTCATCTGTCTGTGGGCATTTAGGTTGCTTCCATTACCTGGCTATTGTAAATAGTGCTGCAATGAACATTGTGGTGAATGTGCCTTTTTGATTTATGGTGTTCTTTGGGTATATGCCCAGAAGTGGGATTGCTGGATCAGATGGTAATTCTATTTCTAGTTTTTTTTTTAACGAAACTCCATACTGTTCTCCATAGTGACTGTATCAATTTACATTCCCACCAATAGTGGAAGAGGGCTCCTTTTGTCCACACCCTCCCCAGAATTTGTTGTCTGTAGATTTTCTGATGATGCCGATTCTAACAGTGTGAGGTGATACCTCATTGTAGTTTTGATTTGCATTTCTCTAATAATTAGTGCTGTTGAGCAGCTTTTCATGTGCGTCTTGGCCATCTCTGTGTCTTCTTTGAAGAAACGTATCTTTAGATCTTCTGCCCATTTTTGTATTGGGTTGTTTGTTTTTTTTAATATTAAGCTGCATGAGCTGTTTATATATATTGGAGATTAAACCTTTGTCCATTGATTCGTTTGCAACTTTTCGCCCCTTCTGAGGGATGCCTTTTTCCATTCCCGTTTTTTTAACCAAAAAGGAAAGAAAGAAAAAGAAGCAGAAAACTAATGTGCATAAAATATGCCTTTTGAAATGGTCGTTTTGAAATATGGACGTCCTTTGAAATTTTTGGTCGATATGTGACCCCAGCATTTGTTTTCAGGGCAGGTGTCATTTACGGGCCTGCAATGATTTTGAATATCAACTGACCATTAGCGCTGGGATTAAAGCTGCTGTTGTGTGAAACGGCCACAAGGTGGCAGCAGTTCTCCCTTACCAATTCTGGTTACTAGGGCAAGAGAGCCTCAATGGAAGTCGTGTTCTAGATTGGAATTTAGAATGGAATGTGCCAGGAGAAAGCCCCTCAAGTTTGTCTCCCTACTTCTTGTTCGTGTTTTTAATTTAATTTTTATTTTTTATTACAGCAAGTTTGATTGTTGGAGGTGTGGAAGATGTGGTTGGTTCTTTTACACATATACACATGTCTGTTTTTCCTGGGATCCTTTTCTCATGTACGTTATGACAGAATGTTGAGTAGTCTTTTGGTATTCCGTAGGTCTTTGGTGATTATATATGTCACCTGTGTTTGTATAAGTCTGTTAACCCCGATATCGTAATGAAACCAATCCTCACACCTTTCCATTGGTGAACCATAAGTTTGTTTAATGAATCTCTGATTGCCCTTCTCGGTGGAAATATCTGCCCTGGTATCCATTTTTAGGTAACACCTATAAGTGATATGATATGATATGTGTCTTTCACTTTCTGACTTACTGCAAGTCACGTGATTACCTCTAGACTCATCTACGGTGGTGCAAATGGCATTGTGTTCTTTTTTTCCTTGGCTTCTCTTCTGCCTTAGCGAGGTCCGTTTTCAACAATGTGATTGCCTGAGTGTTGTGGATTAGCTGACCTGGGCAGCCTTACCCTGCCGCCCAGCCCTCCCCAGGTGTGCCTGGTTGAGGTCAATATAAACAGCGCTCCAGGCATCAATAGCCCCTGAAGCTGTTCCTGACTCCATATTCTCTGCCCCGTCAGCAGTCTCGGGGCGGTGCTGGTGGGAGGGAATGAGGGGCCACAGCTTTGTTGGTGGCCCGGTGTGAGTGGGGTTCTGCTGGCCTTTCTGCAGGAGTTGCCAGGCTGCCACCTGTAAAGAAGAGGATGTGTCACCCATACCTTCCGCTGGAATTTCTCTCCGGACAGAGGTGAGGAAGGAAAAAAGCAGTGGGGGCCGGGACAGGTGGGGTATCTCAGGCAGGACAATGGAAAGCTTCCCGATGAGCGCCCGGGGGCAGGACCACCCTGGCTGGCCTGCAGGCACCAAGTTGGCCTGCGTGCTGTTGCTGGTGTGGCTCCATGGCCCTTCCTCTAGTCTTTCAAGCCCTTGTACATATTCAGGTGTTTTACCTGGGAAGGGTGGGAACAGTTCAGCAGCAGCTGGCCTGGGGCTCAGCTCACCTTTATTCAGAGATGCCTCTGCACGATCCCCCAGCTTTGCAATGAGGACGCTCCTTGCGTGGGGTGTGGGTTGCTGGCTGTATGGGAGATGATTCCCCACCTCAGACCCATTTCAGAATTGTTTACCGCTGGAGCAAGTGCCCTGATAGGGTTTTCCTCTGTATAACTGGTGGGTTCAGGTTTTTTTTTTTCTTTTATGGTTCAAGTTAGATTTTATTCCTCTTTTATGTATTTATAGATATAAGCATGGAAATAATTCATTCCTGTAAATACATCTGTGTGAAGGGAAGAACTTTTTTCTGTATTATTTTTAAATATTATATTTTTTAATTTTGAAATTTAATTTTATTTATTTTTTTATACAGCAGGTTATTATTAGTTATGTATTTTATGCATATACATGTATGCAGGTCAATCCCAATCTCCCAACTCATCCCACCACCACCACACCATGGCTTCCCACACTTGGTGTCCATACGTTTGTTCTCTACCTCTGTCTCTATTTCTTCCCTGCAAACCAGTTCATCTGTACCAGTTTTTAGGTTCCACATATATGCATTAATATACAATATTTGTTTTCCTCTTTCTGACTGACTTCATTCTGTATGACAGTCTCTAGATCCATCGATGTCTCTACAAATGACCCAGTTTCATTCCGTTTTATGGCTGAGTAATATTCCATTTTATACATGTACCACATCTTTATCCATTCATCTGTCTGTGGGCATTTAGGTTGCTTCCATTACCTGGCTATTGTAAATAGTGCTGCAATGAACATTGTGGTGAATGTGCCTTTTTGATTTATGGTGTTCTTTGGGTATATGCCCAGAAGTGGGATTGCTGGATCAGATGGTAATTCTATTTCTAGTTTTTTTTTTAACGAAACTCCATACTGTTCTCCATAGTGACTGTATCAATTTACATTCCCACCAATAGTGGAAGAGGGCTCCTTTTGTCCACACCCTCCCCAGAATTTGTTGTCTGTAGATTTTCGGATGATGCCGATTCTAACAGTGTGAGGTGATACCTCATTGTAGTTTTGATTTGCATTTCTCTAATAATTAGTGCTGTTGAGCAGCTTTTCATGTGCGTCTTGGCCATCTCTGTGTCTTCTTTGAAGAAACGTATCTTTAGATCTTCTGCCCATTTTTGTATTGGGTTGTTTGTTTTTTTTAATATTAAGCTGCATGAGCTGTTTATATATATTGGAGATTAAACCTTTGTCCATTGATTCGTTTGCAACTTTTCGCCCCTTCTGAGGGATGCCTTTTTCCATTCCCGTTTTTTTAACCAAAAAGGAAAGAAAGAAAAAGAAGCAGAAAACTAATGTGCATAAAATATGCCTTTTGAAATGGTCGTTTTGAAATATGGACGTCCTTTGAAATTTTTGGTCGATATGTGACCCCAGCATTTGTTTTCAGGGCAGGTGTCATTTACGGGCCTGCAATGATTTTGAATATCAACTGACCATTAGCGCTGGGATTAAAGCTGCTGTTGTGTGAAACGGCCACAAGGTGGCAGCAGTTCTCCCTTACCAATTCTGGTTACTAGGGCAAGAGAGCCTCAATGGAAGTCGTGTTCTAGATTGGAATTTAGAATGGAATGTGCCAGGAGAAAGCCCCTCAAGTTTGTCTCCCTACTTCTTGTTCGTGTTTTTAATTTAATTTTTATTTTTTATTACAGCAAGTTTGATTGTTGGAGGTGTGGAAGATGTGGTTGGTTCTTTTACACATATACACATGTCTGTTTTTCCTGGGATCCTTTTCTCATGTACGTTATGACAGAATGTTGAGTAGTCTTTTGGTATTCCGTAGGTCTTTGGTGATTATATATGTCACCTGTGTTTGTATAAGTCTGTTAACCCCGATATCGTAATGAAACCAATCCTCACACCTTTCCATTGGTGAACCATAAGTTTGTTTAATGAATCTCTGATTGCCCTTCTCGGTGGAAATATCTGCCCTGGTATCCATTTTTAGGTAACACCTATAAGTGATATGATATGATATGTGTCTTTCACTTTCTGACTTACTGCAAGTCACGTGATTACCTCTAGACTCATCTACGGTGGTGCAAATGGCATTGTGTTCTTTTTTTCCTTGGCTTCTCTTCTGCCTTAGCGAGGTCCGTTTTCAACAATGTGATTGCCTGAGTGTTGTGGATTAGCTGACCTGGGCAGCCTTACCCTGCCGCCCAGCCCTCCCCAGGTGTGCCTGGTTGAGGTCAATATAAACAGCGCTCCAGGCAGCAATAGCCCCTGAAGCTGTTCCTGACTCCATATTCTCTGCCCCGTCAGCAGTCTCGGGGCGGTGCTGGTGGGAGGGAATGAGGGGCCACAGCTTTGTTGGTGGCCCGGTGTGAGTGGGGTTCTGCTGGCCTTTCTGCAGGAGTTGCCAGGCTGCCACCTGTAAAGAAGAGGATGTGTCACCCATACCTTCCGCTGGAATTTCTCTCCGGACAGAGGTGAGGAAGGAAAAAAGCAGTGGGGGCCGGGACAGGTGGGGTATCTCAGGCAGGACAATGGAAAGCTTCCGGAAGAGCGCCCGGGGGCAGGACCACCCTGGCTGGCCTGCAGGCACCAAGTTGGCCTGCGTGCTGTTGCTGGTGTGGCTCCATGGCCCTTCCTCTAGTCTTTCAAGCCCTTGTACATATTCAGGTGTTTTACCTGGGAAGGGTGGGAACAGTTCAGCAGCAGCTGGCCTGGGGCTCAGCTCACCTTTATTCAGAGATGCCTCTGCACGATCCCCCAGCTTTGCAATGAGGACGCTCCTTGCGTGGGGTGTGGGTTGCTGGCTGTATGGGAGATGATTCCCCACCTCAGACCCATTTCAGAATTGTTTACCGCTGGAGCAAGTGCCCTGATAGGGTTTTCCTCTGTATAACTGGTGGGTTCAGGTTTTTTTTTTTCTTTTATGGTTCAAGTTAGATTTTATTCCTCTTTTATGTATTTATAGATATAAGCATGGAAATAATTCATTCCTGTAAATACATCTGTGTGAAGGGAAGAACTTTTTTCTGTATTATTTTTAAATATTATTTTTTTTAATTTTGAAATTTAATTTTATTTATTTTTTTATACAGCAGGTTATTATTAGTTATGTATTTTATGCATATACATGTATGCAGGTCAATCCCAATCTCCCAACTCATCCCACCACCACCACACCATGGCTTCCCACACTTGGTGTCCATACGTTTGTTCTCTACCTCTGTCTCTATTTCTTCCCTGCAAACCAGTTCATCTGTACCAGTTTTTAGGTTCCACATATATGCATTAATATACAATATTTGTTTTCCTCTTTCTGACTGACTTCATTCTGTATGACAGTCTCTAGATCCATCGATGTCTCTACAAATGACCCAGTTTCATTCCGTTTTATGGCTGAGTAATATTCCATTTTATACATGTACCACATCTTTATCCATTCATCTGTCTGTGGGCATTTAGGTTGCTTCCATTACCTGGCTATTGTAAATAGTGCTGCAATGAACATTGTGGTGAATGTGCCTTTTTGATTTATGGTGTTCTTTGGGTATATGCCCAGAAGTGGGATTGCTGGATCAGATGGTAATTCTATTTCTAGTTTTTTTTTTAACGAAACTCCATACTGTTCTCCATAGTGACTGTATCAATTTACATTCCCACCAATAGTGGAAGAGGGCTCCTTTTGTCCACACCCTCCCCAGAATTTGTTGTCTGTAGATTTTCTGATGATGCCGATTCTAACAGTGTGAGGTGATACCTCATTGTAGTTTTGATTTGCATTTCTCTAATAATTAGTGCTGTTGAGCAGCTTTTCATGTGCGTCTTGGCCATCTCTGTGTCTTCTTTGAAGAAACGTATCTTTAGATCTTCTGCCCATTTTTGTATTGGGTTGTTTGTTTTTTTTAATATTAAGCTGCATGAGCTGTTTATATATATTGGAGATTAAACCTTTGTCCATTGATTCGTTTGCAACTTTTCGCCCCTTCTGAGGGATGCCTTTTTCCATTCCCGTTTTTTTAACCAAAAAGGAAAGAAAGAAAAAGAAGCAGAAAACTAATGTGCATAAAATATGCCTTTTGAAATGGTCGTTTTGAAATATGGACGTCCTTTGAAATTTTTGGTCGATATGTGACCCCAGCATTTGTTTTCAGGGCAGGTGTCATTTACGGGCCTGCAATGATTTTGAATATCAACTGACCATTAGCGCTGGGATTAAAGCTGCTGTTGTGTGAAACGGCCACAAGGTGGCAGCAGTTCTCCCTTACCAATTCTGGTTACTAGGGCAAGAGAGCCTCAATGGAAGTCGTGTTCTAGATTGGAATTTAGAATGGAATGTGCCAGGAGAAAGCCCCTCAAGTTTGTCTCCCTACTTCTTGTTCGTGTTTTTAATTTAATTTTTATTTTTTATTACAGCAAGTTTGATTGTTGGAGGTGTGGAAGATGTGGTTGGTTCTTTTACACATATACACATGTCTGTTTTTCCTGGGATCCTTTTCTCATGTACGTTATGACAGAATGTTGAGTAGTCTTTTGGTATTCCGTAGGTCTTTGGTGATTATATATGTCACCTGTGTTTGTATAAGTCTGTTAACCCCGATATCGTAATGAAACCAATCCTCACACCTTTCCATTGGTGAACCATAAGTTTGTTTAATGAATCTCTGATTGCCCTTCTCGGTGGAAATATCTGCCCTGGTATCCATTTTTAGGTAACACCTATAAGTGATATGATATGATATGTGTCTTTCACTTTCTGACTTACTGCAAGTCACGTGATTACCTCTAGACTCATCTACGGTGGTGCAAATGGCATTGTGTTCTTTTTTTCCTTGGCTTCTCTTCTGCCTTAGCGAGGTCCGTTTTCAACAATGTGATTGCCTGAGTGTTGTGGATTAGCTGACCTGGGCAGCCTTACCCTGCCGCCCAGCCCTCCCCAGGTGTGCCTGGTTGAGGTCAATATAAACAGCGCTCCAGGCAGCAATAGCCCCTGAAGCTGTTCCTGACTCCATATTCTCTGCCCCGTCAGCAGTCTCGGGGCGGTGCTGGTGGGAGGGAATGAGGGGCCACAGCTTTGTTGGTGGCCCGGTGTGAGTGGGGTTCTGCTGGCCTTTCTGCAGGAGTTGCCAGGCTGCCACCTGTAAAGAAGAGGATGTGTCACCCATACCTTCCGCTGGAATTTCTCTCCGGACAGAGGTGAGGAAGGAAAAAAGCAGTGGGGGCCGGGACAGGTGGGGTATCTCAGGCAGGACAATGGAAAGCTTCCGGAAGAGCGCCCGGGGGCAGGACCACCCTGGCTGGCCTGCAGGCACCAAGTTGGCCTGCGTGCTGTTGCTGGTGTGGCTCCATGGCCCTTCCTCTAGTCTTTCAAGCCCTTGTACATATTCAGGTGTTTTACCTGGGAAGGGTGGGAACAGTTCAGCAGCAGCTGGCCTGGGGCTCAGCTCACCTTTATTCAGAGATGCCTCTGCACGATCCCCCAGCTTTGCAATGAGGACGCTCCTTGCGTGGGGTGTGGGTTGCTGGCTGTATGGGAGATGATTCCCCACCTCAGACCCATTTCAGAATTGTTTACCGCTGGAGCAAGTGCCCTGATAGGGTTTTCCTCTGTATAACTGGTGGGTTCAGGTTTTTTTTTTTCTTTTATGGTTCAAGTTAGATTTTATTCCTCTTTTATGTATTTATAGATATAAGCATGGAAATAATTCATTCCTGTAAATACATCTGTGTGAAGGGAAGAACTTTTTTCTGTATTATTTTTAAATATTATTTTTTTTAATTTTGAAATTTAATTTTATTTATTTTTTTATACAGCAGGTTATTATTAGTTATGTATTTTATGCATATACATGTATGCAGGTCAATCCCAATCTCCCAACTCATCCCACCACCACCACACCATGGCTTCCCACACTTGGTGTCCATACGTTTGTTCTCTACCTCTGTCTCTATTTCTTCCCTGCAAACCAGTTCATCTGTACCAGTTTTTAGGTTCCACATATATGCATTAATATACAATATTTGTTTTCCTCTTTCTGACTGACTTCATTCTGTATGACAGTCTCTAGATCCATCGATGTCTCTACAAATGACCCAGTTTCATTCCGTTTTATGGCTGAGTAATATTCCATTTTATACATGTACCACATCTTTATCCATTCATCTGTCTGTGGGCATTTAGGTTGCTTCCATTACCTGGCTATTGTAAATAGTGCTGCAATGAACATTGTGGTGAATGTGCCTTTTTGATTTATGGTGTTCTTTGGGTATATGCCCAGAAGTGGGATTGCTGGATCAGATGGTAATTCTATTTCTAGTTTTTTTTTTAACGAAACTCCATACTGTTCTCCATAGTGACTGTATCAATTTACATTCCCACCAATAGTGGAAGAGGGCTCCTTTTGTCCACACCCTCCCCAGAATTTGTTGTCTGTAGATTTTCTGATGATGCCGATTCTAACAGTGTGAGGTGATACCTCATTGTAGTTTTGATTTGCATTTCTCTAATAATTAGTGCTGTTGAGCAGCTTTTCATGTGCGTCTTGGCCATCTCTGTGTCTTCTTTGAAGAAACGTATCTTTAGATCTTCTGCCCATTTTTGTATTGGGTTGTTTGTTTTTTTTAATATTAAGCTGCATGAGCTGTTTATATATATTGGAGATTAAACCTTTGTCCATTGATTCGTTTGCAACTTTTCGCCCCTTCTGAGGGATGCCTTTTTCCATTCCCGTTTTTTTAACCAAAAAGGAAAGAAAGAAAAAGAAGCAGAAAACTAATGTGCATAAAATATGCCTTTTGAAATGGTCGTTTTGAAATATGGACGTCCTTTGAAATTTTTGGTCGATATGTGACCCCAGCATTTGTTTTCAGGGCAGGTGTCATTTACGGGCCTGCAATGATTTTGAATATCAACTGACCATTAGCGCTGGGATTAAAGCTGCTGTTGTGTGAAACGCCCACAAGGTGGCAGCAGTTCTCCCTTACCAATTCTGGTTACTAGGGCAAGAGAGCCTCAATGGAAGTCGTGTTCTAGATTGGAATTTAGAATGGAATGTGCCAGGAGAAAGCCCCTCAAGTTTGTCTCCCTACTTCTTGTTCGTGTTTTTAATTTAATTTTTATTTTTTATTACAGCAAGTTTGATTGTTGGAGGTGTGGAAGATGTGGTTGGTTCTTTTACACATATACACATGTCTGTTTTTCCTGGGATCCTTTTCTCATGTACGTTATGACAGAATGTTGAGGAGTCTTTTGGTATTCCGTAGGTCTTTGGTGATTATATATGTCACCTGTGTTTGTATAAGTCTGTTAACCCCGATATCGTAATGAAACCAATCCTCACACCTTTCCATTGGTGAACCATAAGTTTGTTTAATGAATCTCTGATTGCCCTTCTCGGTGGAAATATCTGCCCTGGTATCCATTTTTAGGTAACACCTATAAGTGATATGATATGATATGTGTCTTTCACTTTCTGACTTACTGCAAGTCACGTGATTACCTCTAGACTCATCTACGGTGGTGCAAATGGCATTGTGTTCTTTTTTTCCTTGGCTTCTCTTCTGCCTTAGCGAGGTCCGTTTTCAACAATGTGATTGCCTGAGTGTTGTGGATTAGCTGACCTGGGCAGCCTTACCCTGCCGCCCAGCCCTCCCCAGGTGTGCCTGGTTGAGGTCAATATAAACAGCGCTCCAGGCAGCAATAGCCCCTGAAGCTGTTCCTGACTCCATATTCTCTGCCCCGTCAGCAGTCTCGGGGCGGTGCTGGTGGGAGGGAATGAGGGGCCACAGCTTTGTTGGTGGCCCGGTGTGAGTGGGGTTCTGCTGGCCTTTCTGCAGGAGTTGCCAGGCTGCCACCTGTAAAGAAGAGGATGTGTCACCCATACCTTCCGCTGGAATTTCTCTCCAGACAGAGGTGAGGAAGGAAAAAAGCAGTGGGGGCCGGGACAGGTGGGGTATCTCAGGCAGGACAATGGAAAGCTTCCGGAAGAGCGCCCGGGGGCAGGACCACCCTGGCTGGCCTGCAGGCACCAAGTTGGCCTGCGTGCTGTTGCTGGTGTGGCTCCATGGCCCTTCCTCTAGTCTTTCAAGCCCTTGTACATATTCAGGTGTTTTACCTGGGAAGGGTGGGAACAGTTCAGCAGCAGCTGGCCTGGGGCTCAGCTCACCTTTATTCAGAGATGCCTCTGCACGATCCCCCAGCTTTGCAATGAGGACGCTCCTTGCGTGGGGTGTGGGTTGCTGGCTGTATGGGAGATGATTCCCCACCTCAGACCCATTTCAGAATTGTTTACCGCTGGAGCAAGTGCCCTGATAGGGTTTTCCTCTGTATAACTGGTGGGTTCAGGTTTTTTTTTTTCTTTTATGGTTCAAGTTAGATTTTATTCCTCTTTTATGTATTTATAGATATAAGCATGGAAATAATTCATTCCTGTAAATACATCTGTGTGAAGGGAAGAACTTTTTTCTGTATTATTTTTAAATATTATTTTTTTTAATTTTGAAATTTAATTTTATTTATTTTTTTATACAGCAGGTTATTATTAGTTATGTATTTTATGCATATACATGTATGCAGGTCAATCCCAATCTCCCAACTCATCCCACCACCACCACACCATGGCTTCCCACACTTGGTGTCCATACGTTTGTTCTCTACCTCTGTCTCTATTTCTTCCCTGCAAACCAGTTCATCTGTACCAGTTTTTAGGTTCCACATATATGCATTAATATACAATATTTGTTTTCCTCTTTCTGACTGACTTCATTCTGTATGACAGTCTCTAGATCCATCGATGTCTCTACAAATGACCCAGTTTCATTCCGTTTTATGGCTGAGTAATATTCCATTTTATACATGTACCACATCTTTATCCATTCATCTGTCTGTGGGCATTTAGGTTGCTTCCATTACCTGGCTATTGTAAATAGTGCTGCAATGAACATTGTGGTGAATGTGCCTTTTTGATTTATGGTGTTCTTTGGGTATATGCCCAGAAGTGGGATTGCTGGATCAGATGGTAATTCTATTTCTAGTTTTTTTTTTAACGAAACTCCATACTGTTCTCCATAGTGACTGTATCAATTTACATTCCCACCAATAGTGGAAGAGGGCTCCTTTTGTCCACACCCTCCCCAGAATTTGTTGTCTGTAGATTTTCTGATGATGCCGATTCTAACAGTGTGAGGTGATACCTCATTGTAGTTTTGATTTGCATTTCTCTAATAATTAGTGCTGTTGAGCAGCTTTTCATGTGCGTCTTGGCCATCTCTGTGTCTTCTTTGAAGAAACGTATCTTTAGATCTTCTGCCCATTTTTGTATTGGGTTGTTTGTTTTTTTAAATATTAAGCTGCATGAGCTGTTTATATATATTGGAGATTAAACCTTTGTCCATTGATTCGTTTGCAACTTTTCGCCCCTTCTGAGGGATGCCTTTTTCCATTCCCGTTTTTTTAACCAAAAAGGAAAGAAAGAAAAAGAAGCAGAAAACTAATGTGCATAAAATATGCCTTTTGAAATGGTCGTTTTGAAATATGGACGTCCTTTGAAATTTTTGGTCGATATGTGACCCCAGCATTTGTTTTCAGGGCAGGTGTCATTTACGGGCCTGCAATGATTTTGAATATCAACTGACCATTAGCGCTGGGATTAAAGCTGCTGTTGTGTGAAACGGCCACAAGGTGGCAGCAGTTCTCCCTTACCAATTCTGGTTACTAGGGCAAGAGAGCCTCAATGGAAGTCGTGTTCTAGATTGGAATTTAGAATGGAATGTGCCAGGAGAAAGCCCCTCAAGTTTGTCTCCCTACTTCTTGTTCGTGTTTTTAATTTAATTTTTATTTTTTATTACAGCAAGTTTGATTACAATGTTTGGCTTGTTGGAGGTGTGGAAGATGTGGTTGGTTCTTTTACACATATACACATGTCTGTTTTTCCTGGGATCCTTTTCTCATGTACGTTATGACAGAATGTTGAGGAGTCTTTTGGTATTCCGTAGGTCTTTGGTGATTATATATGTCACCTGTGTTTGTATAAGTCTGTTAACCCCGATATCGTAATGAAACCAATCCTCACACCTTTCCATTGGTGAACCATAAGTTTGTTTAATGAATCTCTGATTGCCCTTCTCGGTGGAAATATCTGCCCTGGTATCCATTTTTAGGTAACACCTATAAGTGATATGATATGATATGTGTCTTTCACTTTCTGACTTACTGCAAGTCACGTGATTACCTCTAGACTCATCTACGGTGGTGCAAATGGCATTGTGTTCTTTTTTTCCTTGGCTTCTCTTCTGCCTTAGCGAGGTCCGTTTTCAACAATGTGATTGCCTGAGTGTTGTGGATTAGCTGACCTGGGCAGCCTTACCCTGCCGCCCAGCCCTCCCCAGGTGTGCCTGGTTGAGGTCAATATAAACAGCGCTCCAGGCAGCAATAGCCCCTGAAGCTGTTCCTGACTCCATATTCTCTGCCCCGTCAGCAGTCTCGGGGCGGTGCTGGTGGGAGGGAATGAGGGGCCACAGCTTTGTTGGTGGCCCGGTGTGAGTGGGGTTCTGCTGGCCTTTCTGCAGGAGTTGCCAGGCTGCCACCTGTAAAGAAGAGGATGTGTCACCCATACCTTCCGCTGGAATTTCTCTCCAGACAGAGGTGAGGAAGGAAAAAAGCAGTGGGGGCCGGGACAGGTGGGGTATCTCAGGCAGGACAATGGAAAGCTTCCGGAAGAGCGCCCGGGGGCAGGACCACCCTGGCTGGCCTGCAGGCACCAAGTTGGCCTGCGTGCTGTTGCTGGTGTGGCTCCATGGCCCTTCCTCTAGTCTTTCAAGCCCTTGTACATATTCAGGTGTTTTACCTGGGAAGGGTGGGAACAGTTCAGCAGCAGCTGGCCTGGGGCTCAGCTCACCTTTATTCAGAGATGCCTCTGCACGATCCCCCAGCTTTGCAATGAGGACGCTCCTTGCGTGGGGTGTGGGTTGCTGGCTGTATGGGAGATGATTCCCCACCTCAGACCCATTTCAGAATTGTTTACCGCTGGAGCAAGTGCCCTGATAGGGTTTTCCTCTGTATAACTGGTGGGTTCAGGTTTTTTTTTTTCTTTTATGGTTCAAGTTAGATTTTATTCCTCTTTTATGTATTTATAGATATAAGCATGGAAATAATTCATTCCTGTAAATACATCTGTGTGAAGGGAAGAACTTTTTTCTGTATTATTTTTAAATATTATTTTTTTTAATTTTGAAATTTAATTTTATTTATTTTTTTATACAGCAGGTTATTATTAGTTATGTATTTTATGCATATACATGTATGCAGGTCAATCCCAATCTCCCAACTCATCCCACCACCACCACACCATGGCTTCCCACACTTGGTGTCCATACGTTTGTTCTCTACCTCTGTCTCTATTTCTTCCCTGCAAACCAGTTCATCTGTACCAGTTTTTAGGTTCCACATATATGCATTAATATACAATATTTGTTTTCCTCTTTCTGACTGACTTCATTCTGTATGACAGTCTCTAGATCCATCGATGTCTCTACAAATGACCCAGTTTCATTCCGTTTTATGGCTGAGTAATATTCCATTTTATACATGTACCACATCTTTATCCATTCATCTGTCTGTGGGCATTTAGGTTGCTTCCATTACCTGGCTATTGTAAATAGTGCTGCAATGAACATTGTGGTGAATGTGCCTTTTTGATTTATGGTGTTCTTTGGGTATATGCCCAGAAGTGGGATTGCTGGATCAGATGGTAATTCTATTTCTAGTTTTTTTTTTAACGAAACTCCATACTGTTCTCCATAGTGACTGTATCAATTTACATTCCCACCAATAGTGGAAGAGGGCTCCTTTTGTCCACACCCTCCCCAGAATTTGTTGTCTGTAGATTTTCGGATGATGCCGATTCTAACAGTGTGAGGTGATACCTCATTGTAGTTTTGATTTGCATTTCTCTAATAATTAGTGCTGTTGAGCAGCTTTTCATGTGCGTCTTGGCCATCTCTGTGTCTTCTTTGAAGAAACGTATCTTTAGATCTTCTGCCCATTTTTGTATTGGGTTGTTTGTTTTTTTAAATATTAAGCTGCATGAGCTGTTTATATATATTGGAGATTAAACCTTTGTCCATTGATTCGTTTGCAACTTTTCGCCCCTTCTGAGGGATGCCTTTTTCCATTCCCGTTTTTTTAACCAAAAAGGAAAGAAAGAAAAAGAAGCAGAAAACTAATGTGCATAAAATATGCCTTTTGAAATGGTCGTTTTGAAATATGGACGTCCTTTGAAATTTTTGGTCGATATGTGACCCCAGCATTTGTTTTCAGGGCAGGTGTCATTTACGGGCCTGCAATGATTTTGAATATCAACTGACCATTAGCGCTGGGATTAAAGCTGCTGTTGTGTGAAACGGCCACAAGGTGGCAGCAGTTCTCCCTTACCAATTCTGGTTACTAGGGCAAGAGAGCCTCAATGGAAGTCGTGTTCTAGATTGGAATTTAGAATGGAATGTGCCAGGAGAAAGCCCCTCAAGTTTGTCTCCCTACTTCTTGTTCGTGTTTTTAATTTAATTTTTATTTTTTATTACAGCAAGTTTGATTGTTGGAGGTGTGGAAGATGTGGTTGGTTCTTTTACACATATACACATGTCTGTTTTTCCTGGGATCCTTTTCTCATGTACGTTATGACAGAATGTTGAGGAGTCTTTTGGTATTCCGTAGGTCTTTGGTGATTATATATGTCACCTGTGTTTGTATAAGTCTGTTAACCCCGATATCGTAATGAAACCAATCCTCACACCTTTCCATTGGTGAACCATAAGTTTGTTTAATGAATCTCTGATTGCCCTTCTCGGTGGAAATATCTGCCCTGGTATCCATTTTTAGGTAACACCTATAAGTGATATGATATGATATGTGTCTTTCACTTTCTGACTTACTGCAAGTCACGTGATTACCTCTAGACTCATCTACGGTGGTGCAAATGGCATTGTGTTCTTTTTTTCCTTGGCTTCTCTTCTGCCTTAGCGAGGTCCGTTTTCAACAATGTGATTGCCTGAGTGTTGTGGATTAGCTGACCTGGGCAGCCTTACCCTGCCGCCCAGCCCTCCCCAGGTGTGCCTGGTTGAGGTCAATATAAACAGCGCTCCAGGCAGCAATAGCCCCTGAAGCTGTTCCTGACTCCATATTCTCTGCCCCGTCAGCAGTCTCGGGGCGGTGCTGGTGGGAGGGAATGAGGGGCCACAGCTTTGTTGGTGGCCCGGTGTGAGTGGGGTTCTGCTGGCCTTTCTGCAGGAGTTGCCAGGCTGCCACCTGTAAAGAAGAGGATGTGTCACCCATACCTTCCGCTGGAATTTCTCTCCGGACAGAGGTGAGGAAGGAAAAAAGCAGTGGGGGCCGGGACAGGTGGGGTATCTCAGGCAGGACAATGGAAAGCTTCCGGAAGAGCGCCCGGGGGCAGGACCACCCTGGCTGGCCTGCAGGCACCAAGTTGGCCTGTGTGCTGTTGCTGGTGTGGCTCCATGGCCCTTCCTCTAGTCTTTCAAGCCCTTGTACATATTCAGGTGTTTTACCTGGGAAGGGTGGGAACAGTTCAGCAGCAGCTGGCCTGGGGCTCAGCTCACCTTTATTCAGAGATGCCTCTGCACGATCCCCCAGCTTTGCAATGAGGACGCTCCTTGCGTGGGGTGTGGGTTGCTGGCTGTATGGGAGATGATTCCCCACCTCAGACCCATTTCAGAATTGTTTACCGCTGGAGCAAGTGCCCTGATAGGGTTTTCCTCTGTATAACTGGTGGGTTCAGGTTTTTTTTTTTCTTTTATGGTTCAAGTTAGATTTTATTCCTCTTTTATGTATTTATAGATATAAGCATGGAAATAATTCATTCCTGTAAATACATCTGTGTGAAGGGAAGAACTTTTTTCTGTATTATTTTTAAATATTATTTTTTTTAATTTTGAAATTTAATTTTATTTATTTTTTTATACAGCAGGTTATTATTAGTTATGTATTTTATGCATATACATGTATGCAGGTCAATCCCAATCTCCCAACTCATCCCACCACCACCACACCATGGCTTCCCACACTTGGTGTCCATACGTTTGTTCTCTACCTCTGTCTCTATTTCTTCCCTGCAAACCAGTTCATCTGTACCAGTTTTTAGGTTCCACATATATGCATTAATATACAATATTTGTTTTCCTCTTTCTGACTGACTTCATTCTGTATGACAGTCTCTAGATCCATCGATGTCTCTACAAATGACCCAGTTTCATTCCGTTTTATGGCTGAGTAATATTCCATTTTATACATGTACCACATCTTTATCCATTCATCTGTCTGTGGGCATTTAGGTTGCTTCCATTACCTGGCTATTGTAAATAGTGCTGCAATGAACATTGTGGTGAATGTGCCTTTTTGATTTATGGTGTTCTTTGGGTATATGCCCAGAAGTGGGATTGCTGGATCAGATGGTAATTCTATTTCTAGTTTTTTTTTTAACGAAACTCCATACTGTTCTCCATAGTGACTGTATCAATTTACATTCCCACCAATAGTGGAAGAGGGCTCCTTTTGTCCACACCCTCCCCAGAATTTGTTGTCTGTAGATTTTCTGATGATGCCGATTCTAACAGTGTGAGGTGATACCTCATTGTAGTTTTGATTTGCATTTCTCTAATAATTAGTGCTGTTGAGCAGCTTTTCATGTGCGTCTTGGCCATCTCTGTGTCTTCTTTGAAGAAACGTATCTTTAGATCTTCTGCCCATTTTTGTATTGGGTTGTTTGTTTTTTTTAATATTAAGCTGCATGAGCTGTTTATATATATTGGAGATTAAACCTTTGTCCATTGATTCGTTTGCAACTTTTCGCCCCTTCTGAGGGATGCCTTTTTCCATTCCCGTTTTTTTAACCAAAAAGGAAAGAAAGAAAAAGAAGCAGAAAACTAATGTGCATAAAATATGCCTTTTGAAATGGTCGTTTTGAAATATGGACGTCCTTTGAAATTTTTGGTCGATATGTGACCCCAGCATTTGTTTTCAGGGCAGGTGTCATTTACGGGCCTGCAATGATTTTGAATATCAACTGACCATTAGCGCTGGGATTAAAGCTGCTGTTGTGTGAAACGGCCACAAGGTGGCAGCAGTTCTCCCTTACCAATTCTGGTTACTAGGGCAAGAGAGCCTCAATGGAAGTCGTGTTCTAGATTGGAATTTAGAATGGAATGTGCCAGGAGAAAGCCCCTCAAGTTTGTCTCCCTACTTCTTGTTCGTGTTTTTAATTTAATTTTTATTTTTTATTACAGCAAGTTTGATTGTTGGAGGTGTGGAAGATGTGGTTGGTTCTTTTACACATATACACATGTCTGTTTTTCCTGGGATCCTTTTCTCATGTACGTTATGACAGAATGTTGAGGAGTCTTTTGGTATTCCGTAGGTCTTTGGTGATTATATATGTCACCTGTGTTTGTATAAGTCTGTTAACCCCGATATCGTAATGAAACCAATCCTCACACCTTTCCATTGGTGAACCATAAGTTTGTTTAATGAATCTCTGATTGCCCTTCTCGGTGGAAATATCTGCCCTGGTATCCATTTTTAGGTAACACCTATAAGTGATATGATATGATATGTGTCTTTCACTTTCTGACTTACTGCAAGTCACGTGATTACCTCTAGACTCATCTACGGTGGTGCAAATGGCATTGTGTTCTTTTTTTCCTTGGCTTCTCTTCTGCCTTAGCGAGGTCCGTTTTCAACAATGTGATTGCCTGAGTGTTGTGGATTAGCTGACCTGGGCAGCCTTACCCTGCCGCCCAGCCCTCCCCAGGTGTGCCTGGTTGAGGTCAATATAAACAGCGCTCCAGGCAGCAATAGCCCCTGAAGCTGTTCCTGACTCCATATTCTCTGCCCCGTCAGCAGTCTCGGGGCGGTGCTGGTGGGAGGGAATGAGGGGCCACAGCTTTGTTGGTGGCCCGGTGTGAGTGGGGTTCTGCTGGCCTTTCTGCAGGAGTTGCCAGGCTGCCACCTGTAAAGAAGAGGATGTGTCACCCATACCTTCCGCTGGAATTTCTCTCCGGACAGAGGTGAGGAAGGAAAAAAGCAGTGGGGGCCGGGAGAGGTGGGGTATCTCAGGCAGGACAATGGAAAGCTTCCCGATGAGCGCCCGGGGGAAGGACCACCCTGGCTGGCCTGCAGGCACCAAGTTGGCCTGCGTGCTGTTGCTGGTGTGGCTCCATGGCCCTTCCTCTAGTCTTTCAAGCCCTTGTACATATTCAGGTGTTTTACCTGGGAAGGGTGGGAACAGTTCAGCAGCAGCTGGCCTGGGGCTCAGCTCACCTTTATTCAGAGATACCTCTGCACGATCCCCCAGCTTTGCAATGAGGACGCTCCTTGCGTGGGGTGTGGGTTGCTGGCTGTATGGGAGATGATTCCCCACCTCAGACCCATTTCAGAATTGTTTACCGCTGGAGCAAGTGCCCTGATAGGGTTTTCCTCTGTATAACTGGTGGGTTCAGGTTTTTTTTTTCTTTTATGGTTCAAGTTAGATTTTATTCCTCTTTTATGTATTTATAGATATAAGCATGGAAATAATTCATTCCTGTAAATACATCTGTGTGAAGGGAAGAACTTTTTTCTGTATTATTTTTAAATATTATTTTTTTTAATTTTGAAATTTAATTTTATTTATTTTTTTATACAGCAGGTTATTATTAGTTATGTATTTTATGCATATACATGTATGCAGGTCAATCCCAATCTCCCAACTCATCCCACCACCACCACACCATGGCTTCCCACACTTGGTGTCCATACGTTTGTTCTCTACCTCTGTCTCTATTTCTTCCCTGCAAACCAGTTCATCTGTACCAGTTTTTAGGTTCCACATATATGCATTAATATACAATATTTGTTTTCCTCTTTCTGACTGACTTCATTCTGTATGACAGTCTCTAGATCCATCGATGTCTCTACAAATGACCCAGTTTCATTCCGTTTTATGGCTGAGTAATATTCCATTTTATACATGTACCACATCTTTATCCATTCATCTGTCTGTGGGCATTTAGGTTGCTTCCATTACCTGGCTATTGTAAATAGTGCTGCAATGAACATTGTGGTGAATGTGCCTTTTTGATTTATGGTGTTCTTTGGGTATATGCCCAGAAGTGGGATTGCTGGATCAGATGGTAATTCTATTTCTAGTTTTTTTTTTAACGAAACTCCATACTGTTCTCCATAGTGACTGTATCAATTTACATTCCCACCAATAGTGGAAGAGGGCTCCTTTTGTCCACACCCTCCCCAGAATTTGTTGTCTGTAGATTTTCGGATGATGCCGATTCTAACAGTGTGAGGTGATACCTCATTGTAGTTTTGATTTGCATTTCTCTAATAATTAGTGCTGTTGAGCAGCTTTTCATGTGCGTCTTGGCCATCTCTGTGTCTTCTTTGAAGAAACGTATCTTTAGATCTTCTGCCCATTTTTGTATTGGGTTGTTTGTTTTTTTTAATATTAAGCTGCATGAGCTGTTTATATATATTGGAGATTAAACCTTTGTCCATTGATTCGTTTGCAACTTTTCGCCCCTTCTGAGGGATGCCTTTTTCCATTCCCGTTTTTTTAACCAAAAAGGAAAGAAAGAAAAAGAAGCAGAAAACTAATGTGCATAAAATATGCCTTTTGAAATGGTCGTTTTGAAATATGGACGTCCTTTGAAATTTTTGGTCGATATGTGACCCCAGCATTTGTTTTCAGGGCAGGTGTCATTTACGGGCCTGCAATGATTTTGAATATCAACTGACCATTAGCGCTGGGATTAAAGCTGCTGTTGTGTGAAACGGCCACAAGGTGGCAGCAGTTCTCCCTTACCAATTCTGGTTACTAGGGCAAGAGAGCCTCAATGGAAGTCGTGTTCTAGATTGGAATTTAGAATGGAATGTGCCAGGAGAAAGCCCCTCAAGTTTGTCTCCCTACTTCTTGTTCGTGTTTTTAATTTAATTTTTATTTTTTATTACAGCAAGTTTGATTGTTGGAGGTGTGGAAGATGTGGTTGGTTCTTTTACACATATACACATGTCTGTTTTTCCTGGGATCCTTTTCTCATGTACGTTATGACAGAATGTTGAGGAGTCTTTTGGTATTCCGTAGGTCTTTGGTGATTATATATGTCACCTGTGTTTGTATAAGTCTGTTAACCCCGATATCGTAATGAAACCAATCCTCACACCTTTCCATTGGTGAACCATAAGTTTGTTTAATGAATCTCTGATTGCCCTTCTCGGTGGAAATATCTGCCCTGGTATCCATTTTTAGGTAACACCTATAAGTGATATGATATGATATGTGTCTTTCACTTTCTGACTTACTGCAAGTCACGTGATTACCTCTAGACTCATCTACGGTGGTGCAAATGGCATTGTGTTCTTTTTTTCCTTGGCTTCTCTTCTGCCTTAGCGAGGTCCGTTTTCAACAATGTGATTGCCTGAGTGTTGTGGATTAGCTGACCTGGGCAGCCTTACCCTGCCGCCCAGCCCTCCCCAGGTGTGCCTGGTTGAGGTCAATATAAACAGCGCTCCAGGCAGCAATAGCCCCTGAAGCTGTTCCTGACTCCATATTCTCTGCCCCGTCAGCAGTCTCGGGGCGGTGCTGGTGGGAGGGAATGAGGGGCCACAGCTTTGTTGGTGGCCCGGTGTGAGTGGGGTTCTGCTGGCCTTTCTGCAGGAGTTGCCAGGCTGCCACCTGTAAAGAAGAGGATGTGTCACCCATACCTTCCGCTGGAATTTCTCTCCGGACAGAGGTGAGGAAGGAAAAAAGCAGTGGGGGCCGGGACAGGTGGGGTATCTCAGGCAGGACAATGGAAAGCTTCCGGAAGAGCGCCCGGGGGCAGGACCACCCTGGCTGGCCTGCAGGCACCAAGTTGGCCTGCGTGCTGTTGCTGGTGTGGCTCCATGGCCCTTCCTCTAGTCTTTCAAGCCCTTGTACATATTCAGGTGTTTTACCTGGGAAGGGTGGGAACAGTTCAGCAGCAGCTGGCCTGGGGCTCAGCTCACCTTTATTCAGAGATGCCTCTGCACGATCCCCCAGCTTTGCAATGAGGATGCTCCTTGCGTGGGGTGTGGGTTGCTGGCTGTATGGGAGATGATTCCCCACCTCAGACCCATTTCAGAATTGTTTACCGCTGGAGCAAGTGCCCTGATAGGGTTTTCCTCTGTATAACTGGTGGGTTCAGGTTTTTTTTTTTCTTTTATGGTTCAAGTTAGATTTTATTCCTCTTTTATGTATTTATAGATATAAGCATGGAAATAATTCATTCCTGTAAATACATCTGTGTGAAGGGAAGAACTTTTTTCTGTATTATTTTTAAATATTATTTTTTTTAATTTTGAAATTTAATTTTATTTATTTTTTTATACAGCAGGTTATTATTAGTTATGTATTTTATGCATATACATGTATGCAGGTCAATCCCAATCTCCCAACTCATCCCACCACCACCACACCATGGCTTCCCACACTTGGTGTCCATACGTTTGTTCTCTACCTCTGTCTCTATTTCTTCCCTGCAAACCAGTTCATCTGTACCAGTTTTTAGGTTCCACATATATGCATTAATATACAATATTTGTTTTCCTCTTTCTGACTGACTTCATTCTGTATGACAGTCTCTAGATCCATCGATGTCTCTACAAATGACCCAGTTTCATTCCGTTTTATGGCTGAGTAATATTCCATTTTATACATGTACCACATCTTTATCCATTCATCTGTCTGTGGGCATTTAGGTTGCTTCCATTACCTGGCTATTGTAAATAGTGCTGCAATGAACATTGTGGTGAATGTGCCTTTTTGATTTATGGTGTTCTTTGGGTATATGCCCAGAAGTGGGATTGCTGGATCAGATGGTAATTCTATTTCTAGTTTTTTTTTTAACGAAACTCCATACTGTTCTCCATAGTGACTGTATCAATTTACATTCCCACCAATAGTGGAAGAGGGCTCCTTTTGTCCACACCCTCCCCAGAATTTGTTGTCTGTAGATTTTCTGATGATGCCGATTCTAACAGTGTGAGGTGATACCTCATTGTAGTTTTGATTTGCATTTCTCTAATAATTAGTGCTGTTGAGCAGCTTTTCATGTGCGTCTTGGCCATCTCTGTGTCTTCTTTGAAGAAACGTATCTTTAGATCTTCTGCCCATTTTTGTATTGGGTTGTTTGTTTTTTTTAATATTAAGCTGCATGAGCTGTTTATATATATTGGAGATTAAACCTTTGTCCATTGATTCGTTTGCAACTTTTCGCCCCTTCTGAGGGATGCCTTTTTCCATTCCCGTTTTTTTAACCAAAAAGGAAAGAAAGAAAAAGAAGCAGAAAACTAATGTGCATAAAATATGCCTTTTGAAATGGTCGTTTTGAAATATGGACGTCCTTTGAAATTTTTGGTCGATATGTGACCCCAGCATTTGTTTTCAGGGCAGGTGTCATTTACGGGCCTGCAATGATTTTGAATATCAACTGACCATTAGCGCTGGGATTAAAGCTGCTGTTGTGTGAAACGGCCACAAGGTGGCAGCAGTTCTCCCTTACCAATTCTGGTTACTAGGGCAAGAGAGCCTCAATGGAAGTCGTGTTCTAGATTGGAATTTAGAATGGAATGTGCCAGGAGAAAGCCCCTCAAGTTTGTCTCCCTACTTCTTGTTCGTGTTTTTAATTTAATTTTTATTTTTTATTACAGCAAGTTTGATTGTTGGAGGTGTGGAAGATGTGGTTGGTTCTTTTACACATATACACATGTCTGTTTTTCCTGGGATCCTTTTCTCATGTACGTTATGACAGAATGTTGAGGAGTCTTTTGGTATTCCGTAGGTCTTTGGTGATTATATATGTCACCTGTGTTTGTATAAGTCTGTTAACCCCGATATCGTAATGAAACCAATCCTCACACCTTTCCATTGGTGAACCATAAGTTTGTTTAATGAATCTCTGATTGCCCTTCTCGGTGGAAATATCTGCCCTGGTATCCATTTTTAGGTAACACCTATAAGTGATATGATATGATATGTGTCTTTCACTTTCTGACTTACTGCAAGTCACGTGATTACCTCTAGACTCATCTACGGTGGTGCAAATGGCATTGTGTTCTTTTTTTCCTTGGCTTCTCTTCTGCCTTAGCGAGGTCCGTTTTCAACAATGTGATTGCCTGAGTGTTGTGGATTAGCTGACCTGGGCAGCCTTACCCTGCCGCCCAGCCCTCCCCAGGTGTGCCTGGTTGAGGTCAATATAAACAGCGCTCCAGGCAGCAATAGCCCCTGAAGCTGTTCCTGACTCCATATTCTCTGCCCCGTCAGCAGTCTCGGGGCGGTGCTGGTGGGAGGGAATGAGGGGCCACAGCTTTGTTGGTGGCCCGGTGTGAGTGGGGTTCTGCTGGCCTTTCTGCAGGAGTTGCCAGGCTGCCACCTGTAAAGAAGAGGATGTGTCACCCATACCTTCCGCTGGAATTTCTCTCCGGACAGAGGTGAGGAAGGAAAAAAGCAGTGGGGGCCGGGACAGGTGGGGTATCTCAGGCAGGACAATGGAAAGCTTCCGGAAGAGCGCCCGGGGGCAGGACCACCCTGGCTGGCCTGCAGGCACCAAGTTGGCCTGCGTGCTGTTGCTGGTGTGGCTCCATGGCCCTTCCTCTAGTCTTTCAAGCCCTTGTACATATTCAGGTGTTTTACCTGGGAAGGGTGGGAACAGTTCAGCAGCAGCTGGCCTGGGGCTCAGCTCACCTTTATTCAGAGATGCCTCTGCACGATCCCCCAGCTTTGCAATGAGGACGCTCCTTGCGTGGGGTGTGGGTTGCTGGCTGTATGGGAGATGATTCCCCACCTCAGACCCATTTCAGAATTGTTTACCGCTGGAGCAAGTGCCCTGATAGGGTTTTCCTCTGTATAACTGGTGGGTTCAGGTTTTTTTTTTTCTTTTATGGTTCAAGTTAGATTTTATTCCTCTTTTATGTATTTATAGATATAAGCATGGAAATAATTCATTCCTGTAAATACATCTGTGTGAAGGGAAGAACTTTTTTCTGTATTATTTTTAAATATTATTTTTTTTTAATTTTGAAATTTAATTTTATTTATTTTTTTATACAGCAGGTTATTATTAGTTATGTATTTTATGCATATACATGTATGCAGGTCAATCCCAATCTCCCAACTCATCCCACCACCACCACACCATGGCTTCCCACACTTGGTGTCCATACGTTTGTTCTCTACCTCTGTCTCTATTTCTTCCCTGCAAACCAGTTCATCTGTACCAGTTTTTAGGTTCCACATATATGCATTAATATACAATATTTGTTTTCCTCTTTCTGACTGACTTCATTCTGTATGACAGTCTCTAGATCCATCGATGTCTCTACAAATGACCCAGTTTCATTCCGTTTTATGGCTGAGTAATATTCCATTTTATACATGTACCACATCTTTATCCATTCATCTGTCTGTGGGCATTTAGGTTGCTTCCATTACCTGGCTATTGTAAATAGTGCTGCAATGAACATTGTGGTGAATGTGCCTTTTTGATTTATGGTGTTCTTTGGGTATATGCCCAGAAGTGGGATTGCTGGATCAGATGGTAATTCTATTTCTAGTTTTTTTTTTAACGAAACTCCATACTGTTCTCCATAGTGACTGTATCAATTTACATTCCCACCAATAGTGGAAGAGGGCTCCTTTTGTCCACACCCTCCCCAGAATTTGTTGTCTGTAGATTTTCTGATGATGCCGATTCTAACAGTGTGAGGTGATACCTCATTGTAGTTTTGATTTGCATTTCTCTAATAATTAGTGCTGTTGAGCAGCTTTTCATGTGCGTCTTGGCCATCTCTGTGTCTTCTTTGAAGAAACGTATCTTTAGATCTTCTGCCCATTTTTGTATTGGGTTGTTTGTTTTTTTTAATATTAAGCTGCATGAGCTGTTTATATATATTGGAGATTAAACCTTTGTCCATTGATTCGTTTGCAACTTTTCGCCCCTTCTGAGGGATGCCTTTTTCCATTCCCGTTTTTTTAACCAAAAAGGAAAGAAAGAAAAAGAAGCAGAAAACTAATGTGCATAAAATATGCCTTTTGAAATGGTCGTTTTGAAATATGGACGTCCTTTGAAATTTTTGGTCGATATGTGACCCCAGCATTTGTTTTCAGGGCAGGTGTCATTTACGGGCCTGCAATGATTTTGAATATCAACTGACCATTAGCGCTGGGATTAAAGCTGCTGTTGTGTGAAACGGCCACAAGGTGGCAGCAGTTCTCCCTTACCAATTCTGGTTACTAGGGCAAGAGAGCCTCAATGGAAGTCGTGTTCTAGATTGGAATTTAGAATGGAATGTGCCAGGAGAAAGCCCCTCAAGTTTGTCTCCCTACTTCTTGTTCGTGTTTTTAATTTAATTTTTATTTTTTATTACAGCAAGTTTGATTGTTGGAGGTGTGGAAGATGTGGTTGGTTCTTTTACACATATACACATGTCTGTTTTTCCTGGGATCCTTTTCTCATGTACGTTATGACAGAATGTTGAGGAGTCTTTTGGTATTCCGTAGGTCTTTGGTGATTATATATGTCACCTGTGTTTGTATAAGTCTGTTAACCCCGATATCGTAATGAAACCAATCCTCACACCTTTCCATTGGTGAACCATAAGTTTGTTTAATGAATCTCTGATTGCCCTTCTCGGTGGAAATATCTGCCCTGGTATCCATTTTTAGGTAACACCTATAAGTGATATGATATGATATGTGTCTTTCACTTTCTGACTTACTGCAAGTCACGTGATTACCTCTAGACTCATCTACGGTGGTGCAAATGGCATTGTGTTCTTTTTTTCCTTGGCTTCTCTTCTGCCTTAGCGAGGTCCGTTTTCAACAATGTGATTGCCTGAGTGTTGTGGATTAGCTGACCTGGGCAGCCTTACCCTGCCGCCCAGCCCTCCCCAGGTGTGCCTGGTTGAGGTCAATATAAACAGCGCTCCAGGCAGCAATAGCCCCTGAAGCTGTTCCTGACTCCATATTCTCTGCCCCGTCAGCAGTCTCGGGGCGGTGCTGGTGGGAGGGAATGAGGGGCCACAGCTTTGTTGGTGGCCCGGTGTGAGTGGGGTTCTGCTGGCCTTTCTGCAGGAGTTGCCAGGCTGCCACCTGTAAAGAAGAGGATGTGTCACCCATACCTTCCGCTGGAATTTCTCTCCGGACAGAGGTGAGGAAGGAAAAAAGCAGTGGGGGCCGGGACAGGTGGGGTATCTCAGGCAGGACAATGGAAAGCTTCCGGAAGAGCGCCCGGGGGCAGGACCACCCTGGCTGGCCTGCAGGCACCAAGTTGGCCTGCGTGCTGTTGCTGGTGTGGCTCCATGGCCCTTCCTCTAGTCTTTCAAGCCCTTGTACATATTCAGGTGTTTTACCTGGGAAGGGTGGGAACAGTTCAGCAGCAGCTGGCCTGGGGCTCAGCTCACCTTTATTCAGAGATGCCTCTGCACGATCCCCCAGCTTTGCAATGAGGACGCTCCTTGCGTGGGGTGTGGGTTGCTGGCTGTATGGGAGATGATTCCCCACCTCAGACCCATTTCAGAATTGTTTACCGCTGGAGCAAGTGCCCTGATAGGGTTTTCCTCTGTATAACTGGTGGGTTCAGGTTTTTTTTTTTCTTTTATGGTTCAAGTTAGATTTTATTCCTCTTTTATGTATTTATAGATATAAGCATGGAAATAATTCATTCCTGTAAATACATCTGTGTGAAGGGAAGAACTTTTTTCTGTATTATTTTTAAATATTATTTTTTTTTAATTTTGAAATTTAATTTTATTTATTTTTTTATACAGCAGGTTATTATTAGTTATGTATTTTATGCATATACATGTATGCAGGTCAATCCCAATCTCCCAACTCATCCCACCACCACCACACCATGGCTTCCCACACTTGGTGTCCATACGTTTGTTCTCTACCTCTGTCTCTATTTCTTCCCTGCAAACCAGTTCATCTGTACCAGTTTTTAGGTTCCACATATATGCATTAATATACAATATTTGTTTTCCTCTTTCTGACTGACTTCATTCTGTATGACAGTCTCTAGATCCATCGATGTCTCTACAAATGACCCAGTTTCATTCCGTTTTATGGCTGAGTAATATTCCATTTTATACATGTACCACATCTTTATCCATTCATCTGTCTGTGGGCATTTAGGTTGCTTCCATTACCTGGCTATTGTAAATAGTGCTGCAATGAACATTGTGGTGAATGTGCCTTTTTGATTTATGGTGTTCTTTGGGTATATGCCCAGAAGTGGGATTGCTGGATCAGATGGTAATTCTATTTCTAGTTTTTTTTTTAACGAAACTCCATACTGTTCTCCATAGTGACTGTATCAATTTACATTCCCACCAATAGTGGAAGAGGGCTCCTTTTGTCCACACCCTCCCCAGAATTTGTTGTCTGTAGATTTTCTGATGATGCCGATTCTAACAGTGTGAGGTGATACCTCATTGTAGTTTTGATTTGCATTTCTCTAATAATTAGTGCTGTTGAGCAGCTTTTCATGTGCGTCTTGGCCATCTCTGTGTCTTCTTTGAAGAAACGTATCTTTAGATCTTCTGCCCATTTTTGTATTGGGTTGTTTGTTTTTTTTAATATTAAGCTGCATGAGCTGTTTATATATATTGGAGATTAAACCTTTGTCCATTGATTCGTTTGCAACTTTTCGCCCCTTCTGAGGGATGCCTTTTTCCATTCCCGTTTTTTTAACCAAAAAGGAAAGAAAGAAAAAGAAGCAGAAAACTAATGTGCATAAAATATGCCTTTTGAAATGGTCGTTTTGAAATATGGACGTCCTTTGAAATTTTTGGTCGATATGTGACCCCAGCATTTGTTTTCAGGGCAGGTGTCATTTACGGGCCTGCAATGATTTTGAATATCAACTGACCATTAGCGCTGGGATTAAAGCTGCTGTTGTGTGAAACGGCCACAAGGTGGCAGCAGTTCTCCCTTACCAATTCTGGTTACTAGGGCAAGAGAGCCTCAATGGAAGTCGTGTTCTAGATTGGAATTTAGAATGGAATGTGCCAGGAGAAAGCCCCTCAAGTTTGTCTCCCTACTTCTTGTTCGTGTTTTTAATTTAATTTTTATTTTTTATTACAGCAAGTTTGATTGTTGGAGGTGTGGAAGATGTGGTTGGTTCTTTTACACATATACACATGTCTGTTTTTCCTGGGATCCTTTTCTCATGTACGTTATGACAGAATGTTGAGTAGTCTTTTGGTATTCCGTAGGTCTTTGGTGATTATATATGTCACCTGTGTTTGTATAAGTCTGTTAACCCCGATATCGTAATGAAACCAATCCTCACACCTTTCCATTGGTGAACCATAAGTTTGTTTAATGAATCTCTGATTGCCCTTCTCGGTGGAAATATCTGCCCTGGTATCCATTTTTAGGTAACACCTATAAGTGATATGATATGATATGTGTCTTTCACTTTCTGACTTACTGCAAGTCACGTGATTACCTCTAGACTCATCTACGGTGGTGCAAATGGCATTGTGTTCTTTTTTTCCTTGGCTTCTCTTCTGCCTTAGCGAGGTCCGTTTTCAACAATGTGATTGCCTGAGTGTTGTGGATTAGCTGACCTGGGCAGCCTTACCCTGCCGCCCAGCCCTCCCCAGGTGTGCCTGGTTGAGGTCAATATAAACAGCGCTCCAGGCAGCAATAGCCCCTGAAGCTGTTCCTGACTCCATATTCTCTGCCCCGTCAGCAGTCTCGGGGCGGTGCTGGTGGGAGGGAATGAGGGGCCACAGCTTTGTTGGTGGCCCGGTGTGAGTGGGGTTCTGCTGGCCTTTCTGCAGGAGTTGCCAGGCTGCCACCTGTAAAGAAGAGGATGTGTCACCCATACCTTCCGCTGGAATTTCTCTCCGGACAGAGGTGAGGAAGGAAAAAAGCAGTGGGGGCCGGGACAGGTGGGGTATCTCAGGCAGGACAATGGAAAGCTTCCCGATGAGCGCCCGGGGGCAGGACCACCCTGGCTGGCCTGCAGGCACCAAGTTGGCCTGCGTGCTGTTGCTGGTGTGGCTCCATGGCCCTTCCTCTAGTCTTTCAAGCCCTTGTACATATTCAGGTGTTTTACCTGGGAAGGGTGGGAACAGTTCAGCAGCAGCTGGCCTGGGGCTCAGCTCACCTTTATTCAGAGATGCCTCTGCACGATCCCCCAGCTTTGCAATGAGGACGCTCCTTGCGTGGGGTGTGGGTTGCTGGCTGTATGGGAGATGATTCCCCACCTCAGACCCATTTCAGAATTGTTTACCGCTGGAGCAAGTGCCCTGATAGGGTTTTCCTCTGTATAACTGGTGGGTTCAGGTTTTTTTTTTTCTTTTATGGTTCAAGTTAGATTTTATTCCTCTTTTATGTATTTATAGATATAAGCATGGAAATAATTCATTCCTGTAAATACATCTGTGTGAAGGGAAGAACTTTTTTCTGTATTAATTTTAAATATTATTTTTTTTAATTTTGAAATTTAATTTTATTTATTTTTTTATACAGCAGGTTATTATTAGTTATGTATTTTATGCATATACATGTATGCAGGTCAATCCCAATCTCCCAACTCATCCCACCACCACCACACCATGGCTTCCCACACTTGGTGTCCATACGTTTGTTCTCTACCTCTGTCTCTATTTCTTCCCTGCAAACCAGTTCATCTGTACCAGTTTTTAGGTTCCACATATATGCATTAATATACAATATTTGTTTTCCTCTTTCTGACTGACTTCATTCTGTATGACAGTCTCTAGATCCATCGATGTCTCTACAAATGACCCAGTTTCATTCCGTTTTATGGCTGAGTAATATTCCATTTTATACATGTACCACATCTTTATCCATTCATCTGTCTGTGGGCATTTAGGTTGCTTCCATTACCTGGCTATTGTAAATAGTGCTGCAATGAACATTGTGGTGAATGTGCCTTTTTGATTTATGGTGTTCTTTGGGTATATGCCCAGAAGTGGGATTGCTGGATCAGATGGTAATTCTATTTCTAGTTTTTTTTTTAACGAAACTCCATACTGTTCTCCATAGTGACTGTATCAATTTACATTCCCACCAATAGTGGAAGAGGGCTCCTTTTGTCCACACCCTCCCCAGAATTTGTTGTCTGTAGATTTTCTGATGATGCCGATTCTAACAGTGTGAGGTGATACCTCATTGTAGTTTTGATTTGCATTTCTCTAATAATTAGTGCTGTTGAGCAGCTTTTCATGTGCGTCTTGGCCATCTCTGTGTCTTCTTTGAAGAAACGTATCTTTAGATCTTCTGCCCATTTTTGTATTGGGTTGTTTGTTTTTTTTAATATTAAGCTGCATGAGCTGTTTATATATATTGGAGATTAAACCTTTGTCCATTGATTCGTTTGCAACTTTTCGCCCCTTCTGAGGGATGCCTTTTTCCATTCCCGTTTTTTTAACCAAAAAGGAAAGAAAGAAAAAGAAGCAGAAAACTAATGTGCATAAAATATGCCTTTTGAAATGGTCGTTTTGAAATATGGACGTCCTTTGAAATTTTTGGTCGATATGTGACCCCAGCATTTGTTTTCAGGGCAGGTGTCATTTACGGGCCTGCAATGATTTTGAATATCAACTGACCATTAGCGCTGGGATTAAAGCTGCTGTTGTGTGAAACGGCCACAAGGTGGCAGCAGTTCTCCCTTACCAATTCTGGTTACTAGGGCAAGAGAGCCTCAATGGAAGTCGTGTTCTAGATTGGAATTTAGAATGGAATGTGCCAGGAGAAAGCCCCTCAAGTTTGTCTCCCTACTTCTTGTTCGTGTTTTTAATTTAATTTTTATTTTTTATTACAGCAAGTTTGATTGTTGGAGGTGTGGAAGATGTGGTTGGTTCTTTTACACATATACACATGTCTGTTTTTCCTGGGATCCTTTTCTCATGTACGTTATGACAGAATGTTGAGTAGTCTTTTGGTATTCCGTAGGTCTTTGGTGATTATATATGTCACCTGTGTTTGTATAAGTCTGTTAACCCCGATATCGTAATGAAACCAATCCTCACACCTTTCCATTGGTGAACCATAAGTTTGTTTAATGAATCTCTGATTGCCCTTCTCGGTGGAAATATCTGCCCTGGTATCCATTTTTAGGTAACACCTATAAGTGATATGATATGATATGTGTCTTTCACTTTCTGACTTACTGCAAGTCACGTGATTACCTCTAGACTCATCTACGGTGGTGCAAATGGCATTGTGTTCTTTTTTTCCTTGGCTTCTCTTCTGCCTTAGCGAGGTCCGTTTTCAACAATGTGATTGCCTGAGTGTTGTGGATTAGCTGACCTGGGCAGCCTTACCCTGCCGCCCAGCCCTCCCCAGGTGTGCCTGGTTGAGGTCAATATAAACAGCGCTCCAGGCAGCAATAGCCCCTGAAGCTGTTCCTGACTCCATATTCTCTGCCCCGTCAGCAGTCTCGGGGCGGTGCTGGTGGGAGGGAATGAGGGGCCACAGCTTTGTTGGTGGCCCGGTGTGAGTGGGGTTCTGCTGGCCTTTCTGCAGGAGTTGCCAGGCTGCCACCTGTAAAGAAGAGGATGTGTCACCCATACCTTCCGCTGGAATTTCTCTCCGGACAGAGGTGAGGAAGGAAAAAAGCAGTGGGGGCCGGGACAGGTGGGGTATCTCAGGCAGGACAATGGAAAGCTTCCCGATGAGCGCCCGGGGGCAGGACCACCCTGGCTGGCCTGCAGGCACCAAGTTGGCCTGCGTGCTGTTGCTGGTGTGGCTCCATGGCCCTTCCTCTAGTCTTTCAAGCCCTTGTACATATTCAGGTGTTTTACCTGGGAAGGGTGGGAACAGTTCAGCAGCAGCTGGCCTGGGGCTCAGCTCACCTTTATTCAGAGATGCCTCTGCACGATCCCCCAGCTTTGCAATGAGGACGCTCCTTGCGTGGGGTGTGGGTTGCTGGCTGTATGGGAGATGATTCCCCACCTCAGACCCATTTCAGAATTGTTTACCGCTGGAGCAAGTGCCCTGATAGGGTTTTCCTCTGTATAACTGGTGGGTTCAGGTTTTTTTTTTTCTTTTATGGTTCAAGTTAGATTTTATTCCTCTTTTATGTATTTATAGATATAAGCATGGAAATAATTCATTCCTGTAAATACATCTGTGTGAAGGGAAGAACTTTTTTCTGTATTATTTTTAAATATTATTTTTTTTAATTTTGAAATTTAATTTTATTTATTTTTTTATACAGCAGGTTATTATTAGTTATGTATTTTATGCATATACATGTATGCAGGTCAATCCCAATCTCCCAACTCATCCCACCACCACCACACCATGGCTTCCCACACTTGGTGTCCATACGTTTGTTCTCTACCTCTGTCTCTATTTCTTCCCTGCAAACCAGTTCATCTGTACCAGTTTTTAGGTTCCACATATATGCATTAATATACAATATTTGTTTTCCTCTTTCTGACTGACTTCATTCTGTATGACAGTCTCTAGATCCATCGATGTCTCTACAAATGACCCAGTTTCATTCCGTTTTATGGCTGAGTAATATTCCATTTTATACATGTACCACATCTTTATCCATTCATCTGTCTGTGGGCATTTAGGTTGCTTCCATTACCTGGCTATTGTAAATAGTGCTGCAATGAACATTGTGGTGAATGTGCCTTTTTGATTTATGGTGTTCTTTGGGTATATGCCCAGAAGTGGGATTGCTGGATCAGATGGTAATTCTATTTCTAGTTTTTTTTTTAACGAAACTCCATACTGTTCTCCATAGTGACTGTATCAATTTACATTCCCACCAATAGTGGAAGAGGGCTCCTTTTGTCCACACCCTCCCCAGAATTTGTTGTCTGTAGATTTTCTGATGATGCCGATTCTAACAGTGTGAGGTGATACCTCATTGTAGTTTTGATTTGCATTTCTCTAATAATTAGTGCTGTTGAGCAGCTTTTCATGTGCGTCTTGGCCATCTCTGTGTCTTCTTTGAAGAAACGTATCTTTAGATCTTCTGCCCATTTTTGTATTGGGTTGTTTGTTTTTTTTAATATTAAGCTGCATGAGCTGTTTATATATATTGGAGATTAAACCTTTGTCCATTGATTCGTTTGCAACTTTTCGCCCCTTCTGAGGGATGCCTTTTTCCATTCCCGTTTTTTTAACCAAAAAGGAAAGAAAGAAAAAGAAGCAGAAAACTAATGTGCATAAAATATGCCTTTTGAAATGGTCGTTTTGAAATATGGACGTCCTTTGAAATTTTTGGTCGATATGTGACCCCAGCATTTGTTTTCAGGGCAGGTGTCATTTACGGGCCTGCAATGATTTTGAATATCAACTGACCATTAGCGCTGGGATTAAAGCTGCTGTTGTGTGAAACGGCCACAAGGTGGCAGCAGTTCTCCCTTACCAATTCTGGTTACTAGGGCAAGAGAGCCTCAATGGAAGTCGTGTTCTAGATTGGAATTTAGAATGGAATGTGCCAGGAGAAAGCCCCTCAAGTTTGTCTCCCTACTTCTTGTTCGTGTTTTTAATTTAATTTTTATTTTTTATTACAGCAAGTTTGATTGTTGGAGGTGTGGAAGATGTGGTTGGTTCTTTTACACATATACACATGTCTGTTTTTCCTGGGATCCTTTTCTCATGTACGTTATGACAGAATGTTGAGTAGTCTTTTGGTATTCCGTAGGTCTTTGGTGATTATATATGTCACCTGTGTTTGTATAAGTCTGTTAACCCCGATATCGTAATGAAACCAATCCTCACACCTTTCCATTGGTGAACCATAAGTTTGTTTAATGAATCTCTGATTGCCCTTCTCGGTGGAAATATCTGCCCTGGTATCCATTTTTAGGTAACACCTATAAGTGATATGATATGATATGTGTCTTTCACTTTCTGACTTACTGCAAGTCACGTGATTACCTCTAGACTCATCTACGGTGGTGCAAATGGCATTGTGTTCTTTTTTTCCTTGGCTTCTCTTCTGCCTTAGCGAGGTCCGTTTTCAACAATGTGATTGCCTGAGTGTTGTGGATTAGCTGACCTGGGCAGCCTTACCCTGCCGCCCAGCCCTCCCCAGGTGTGCCTGGTTGAGGTCAATATAAACAGCGCTCCGGGCAGCAATAGCCCCTGAAGCTGTTCCTGACTCCATATTCTCTGCCCCGTCAGCAGTCTCGGGGCGGTGCTGGTGGGAGGGAATGAGGGGCCACAGCTTTGTTGGTGGCCCGGTGTGAGTGGGGTTCTGCTGGCCTTTCTGCAGGAGTTGCCAGGCTGCCACCTGTAAAGAAGAGGATGTGTCACCCATACCTTCCGCTGGAATTTCTCTCCGGACAGAGGTGAGGAAGGAAAAAAGCAGTGGGGGCCGGGACAGGTGGGGTATCTCAGGCAGGACAATGGAAAGCTTCCGGAAGAGCGCCCGGGGGCAGGACCACCCTGGCTGGCCTGCAGGCACCAAGTTGGCCTGCGTGCTGTTGCTGGTGTGGCTCCATGGCCCTTCCTCTAGTCTTTCAAGCCCTTGTACATATTCAGGTGTTTTACCTGGGAAGGGTGGGAACAGTTCAGCAGCAGCTGGCCTGGGGCTCAGCTCACCTTTATTCAGAGATGCCTCTGCACGATCCCCCAGCTTTGCAATGAGGACGCTCCTTGCGTGGGGTGTGGGTTGCTGGCTGTATGGGAGATGATTCCCCACCTCAGACCCATTTCAGAATTGTTTACCGCTGGAGCAAGTGCCCTGATAGGGTTTTCCTCTGTATAACTGGTGGGTTCAGGTTTTTTTTTTTTCTTTTATGGTTCAAGTTAGATTTTATTCCTCTTTTATGTATTTATAGATATAAGCATGGAAATAATTCATTCCTGTAAATACATCTGTGTGAAGGGAAGAACTTTTTTCTGTATTATTTTTAAATATTATTTTTTTTAATTTTGAAATTTAATTTTATTTATTTTTTTATACAGCAGGTTATTATTAGTTATGTATTTTATGCATATACATGTATGCAGGTCAATCCCAATCTCCCAACTCATCCCACCACCACCACACCATGGCTTCCCACACTTGGTGTCCATACGTTTGTTCTCTACCTCTGTCTCTATTTCTTCCCTGCAAACCAGTTCATCTGTACCAGTTTTTAGGTTCCACATATATGCATTAATATACAATATTTGTTTTCCTCTTTCTGACTGACTTCATTCTGTATGACAGTCTCTAGATCCATCGATGTCTCTACAAATGACCCAGTTTCATTCCGTTTTATGGCTGAGTAATATTCCATTTTATACATGTACCACATCTTTATCCATTCATCTGTCTGTGGGCATTTAGGTTGCTTCCATTACCTGGCTATTGTAAATAGTGCTGCAATGAACATTGTGGTGAATGTGCCTTTTTGATTTATGGTGTTCTTTGGGTATATGCCCAGAAGTGGGATTGCTGGATCAGATGGTAATTCTATTTCTAGTTTTTTTTTTTAACGAAACTCCATACTGTTCTCCATAGTGACTGTATCAATTTACATTCCCACCAATAGTGGAAGAGGGCTCCTTTTGTCCACACCCTCCCCAGAATTTGTTGTCTGTAGATTTTCTGATGATGCCGATTCTAACAGTGTGAGGTGATACCTCATTGTAGTTTTGATTTGCATTTCTCTAATAATTAGTGCTGTTGAGCAGCTTTTCATGTGCGTCTTGGCCATCTCTGTGTCTTCTTTGAAGAAACGTATCTTTAGATCTTCTGCCCATTTTTGTATTGGGTTGTTTGTTTTTTTTAATATTAAGCTGCATGAGCTGTTTATATATATTGGAGATTAAACCTTTGTCCATTGATTCGTTTGCAACTTTTCGCCCCTTCTGAGGGATGCCTTTTTCCATTCCCGTTTTTTTAACCAAAAAGGAAAGAAAGAAAAAGAAGCAGAAAACTAATGTGCATAAAATATGCCTTTTGAAATGGTCGTTTTGAAATATGGACGTCCTTTGAAATTTTTGGTCGATATGTGACCCCAGCATTTGTTTTCAGGGCAGGTGTCATTTACGGGCCTGCAATGATTTTGAATATCAACTGACCATTAGCGCTGGGATTAAAGCTGCTGTTGTGTGAAACGGCCACAAGGTGGCAGCAGTTCTCCCTTACCAATTCTGGTTACTAGGGCAAGAGAGCCTCAATGGAAGTCGTGTTCTAGATTGGAATTTAGAATGGAATGTGCCAGGAGAAAGCCCCTCAAGTTTGTCTCCCTACTTCTTGTTCGTGTTTTTAATTTAATTTTTATTTTTTATTACAGCAAGTTTGATTGTTGGAGGTGTGGAAGATGTGGTTGGTTCTTTTACACATATACACATGTCTGTTTTTCCTGGGATCCTTTTCTCATGTACGTTATGACAGAATGTTGAGTAGTCTTTTGGTATTCCGTAGGTCTTTGGTGATTATATATGTCACCTGTGTTTGTATAAGTCTGTTAACCCCGATATCGTAATGAAACCAATCCTCACACCTTTCCATTGGTGAACCATAAGTTTGTTTAATGAATCTCTGATTGCCCTTCTCGGTGGAAATATCTGCCCTGGTATCCATTTTTAGGTAACACCTATAAGTGATATGATATGATATGTGTCTTTCACTTTCTGACTTACTGCAAGTCACGTGATTACCTCTAGACTCATCTACGGTGGTGCAAATGGCATTGTGTTCTTTTTTTCCTTGGCTTCTCTTCTGCCTTAGCGAGGTCCGTTTTCAACAATGTGATTGCCTGAGTGTTGTGGATTAGCTGACCTGGGCAGCCTTACCCTGCCGCCCAGCCCTCCCCAGGTGTGCCTGGTTGAGGTCAATATAAACAGCGCTCCGGGCAGCAATAGCCCCTGAAGCTGTTCCTGACTCCATATTCTCTGCCCCGTCAGCAGTCTCGGGGCGGTGCTGGTGGGAGGGAATGAGGGGCCACAGCTTTGTTGGTGGCCCGGTGTGAGTGGGGTTCTGCTGGCCTTTCTGCAGGAGTTGCCAGGCTGCCACCTGTAAAGAAGAGGATGTGTCACCCATACCTTCCGCTGGAATTTCTCTCCGGACAGAGGTGAGGAAGGAAAAAAGCAGTGGGGGCCGGGACAGGTGGGGTATCTCAGGCAGGACAATGGAAAGCTTCCGGAAGAGCGCCCGGGGGCAGGGACCACCCTGGCTGGCCTGCAGGCACCAAGTTGGCCTGCGTGCTGTTGCTGGTGTGGCTCCATGGCCCTTCCTCTAGTCTTTCAAGCCCTTGTACATATTCAGGTGTTTTACCTGGGAAGGGTGGGAACAGTTCAGCAGCAGCTGGCCTGGGGCTCAGCTCACCTTTATTCAGAGATGCCTCTGCACGATCCCCCAGCTTTGCAATGAGGACGCTCCTTGCGTGGGGTGTGGGTTGCTGGCTGTATGGGAGATGATTCCCCACCTCAGACCCATTTCAGAATTGTTTACCGCTGGAGCAAGTGCCCTGATAGGGTTTTCCTCTGTATAACTGGTGGGTTCAGGTTTTTTTTTTTTTCTTTTATGGTTCAAGTTAGATTTTATTCCTCTTTTATGTATTTATAGATATAAGCATGGAAATAATTCATTCCTGTAAATACATCTGTGTGAAGGGAAGAACTTTTTTCTGTATTATTTTTAAATATTATTTTTTTTAATTTTGAAATTTAATTTTATTTATTTTTTTATACAGCAGGTTATTATTAGTTATGTATTTTATGCATATACATGTATGCAGGTCAATCCCAATCTCCCAACTCATCCCACCACCACCACACCATGGCTTCCCACACTTGGTGTCCATACGTTTGTTCTCTACCTCTGTCTCTATTTCTTCCCTGCAAACCAGTTCATCTGTACCAGTTTTTAGGTTCCACATATATGCATTAATATACAATATTTGTTTTCCTCTTTCTGACTGACTTCATTCTGTATGACAGTCTCTAGATCCATCGATGTCTCTACAAATGACCCAGTTTCATTCCGTTTTATGGCTGAGTAATATTCCATTTTATACATGTACCACATCTTTATCCATTCATCTGTCTGTGGGCATTTAGGTTGCTTCCATTACCTGGCTATTGTAAATAGTGCTGCAATGAACATTGTGGTGAATGTGCCTTTTTGATTTATGGTGTTCTTTGGGTATATGCCCAGAAGTGGGATTGCTGGATCAGATGGTAATTCTATTTCTAGTTTTTTTTTTTAACGAAACTCCATACTGTTCTCCATAGTGACTGTATCAATTTACATTCCCACCAATAGTGGAAGAGGGCTCCTTTTGTCCACACCCTCCCCAGAATTTGTTGTCTGTAGATTTTCTGATGATGCCGATTCTAACAGTGTGAGGTGATACCTCATTGTAGTTTTGATTTGCATTTCTCTAATAATTAGTGCTGTTGAGCAGCTTTTCATGTGCGTCTTGGCCATCTCTGTGTCTTCTTTGAAGAAACGTATCTTTAGATCTTCTGCCCATTTTTGTATTGGGTTGTTTGTTTTTTTTAATATTAAGCTGCATGAGCTGTTTATATATATTGGAGATTAAACCTTTGTCCATTGATTCGTTTGCAACTTTTCGCCCCTTCTGAGGGATGCCTTTTTCCATTCCCGTTTTTTTAACCAAAAAGGAAAGAAAGAAAAAGAAGCAGAAAACTAATGTGCATAAAATATGCCTTTTGAAATGGTCGTTTTGAAATATGGACGTCCTTTGAAATTTTTGGT